>NW_026860964.1:0-53252 GCF_026571515.1 Ruditapes philippinarum
CGATACAAACACATTCCCGCTTTTATGTTCATAATAAATATTTTAACATTTGCTAAAATTGATTTTTGAATTGTTTTTATTGCTTTAAAATCAATTGTCCATAAGCACTAAACATACTAATTAAGCTTTTATGATGGTAAATGTGGGCATTGCAAGGTATATAAATGTATGTCAAAAAGTATTAATTAAAATATAGGCTACATCGAAATGGGTATGTAAAGAGTACTGTGGATGCCTAGATGCTAAATGTTTATTTTATGATATATCATTCATCTGTGTAAGAAAATTTCTACACGTATGTAGAACCGTTTTTGAAATACTATGAAAAAAAATATTGTTAACATTGTTATTTCAGGTTATAATGTACTACAAATACAAAGATGACTTTGAAAATTTTATATTACTGAATTGAAAGGAAACGAAAGAATATGAGTGTATTGAACGAAAACAATAAATACCAAATTAAAGAAAAGGGCTTTTGATGGTGATGAGAGTGTGAAAAAACAAACAACATCAAATACAAGTAAATAAATTAAATATATACAACAAACCCTAAACATTATTAATCTGAAATAGTTTTATAATAATTTTGCTTATCCGAACATGTTCTAAAATATGTCCTTATTCTTTAATTTAATCGATTGTTTCTGAAGTAATTCAGGATTCTACTCTAGTTAAGTCATTACGTCTTTTTATTTTAATTTATTATTATTTATTTTTTTACCTTTTTTATGGAGCACTATTTTCTTGAGTTCTTGTAAGAACATGCCTCGTTCATTTATGCTTTCAGAATCCAGAATTTAGTCTTAAGTATTATGTAACCTTGGAATATAGTGTAGATCCAATGAACAATAAATTAGGAATGTTACTTTTATGTCAAACGTTGTATATACAATGTATGTACCGTAATTATATATGACGAGACGCAGACTTTTTTCCTTATAGACTATTGCGATAATTTGGTATAACACAAAGTGCCTGCCTTGACTTAGTATGCTTACAAGAGAGATAGTAGGTGCAAGATTATCTATTCACTGTAGCATACAATTTGGTAACACGAAACTATAAAAATTAATTTCGAAAAATCATGAAATTTTGCGGACACAATTTTAATGTGACTTTTTTAAAACGGCAGTGGTGAATGCAAGCTACCGAACAGTTTCAGTGAGGACCAGAAGTAACAATGATTTATGAAAACAAAAGCTGCCAGAGGTCACGATTAAAACAAACCGGAGGTAATTTACAGTAAATTACACAATAACTAACCGACCGAACAAACAATGAAAAGTAATAGAAATATCACAAAAGAACGTGCCGTGCTAAACTATAAATCATTATCAGTCACGACGAACTCATCGTGGTGAACGAAATGACTATATTAGTTATTGTAATGTGCTACACGAGGTTAGCTCTTTATGAATGCTTGCTTTCAACCCATTTTACCTAATTCAGTTCAGTTCTCATCTGAGATTCATTAATGTATCGTTAATTTTAATCAAACACGTAATGTTTACTTCCTGATTAGGACAACAGTATTTAAAACATGAATTATAAATGAAGCGAGTTTTCGACGATATTTTTTTCGGTTTTTGCAAAATGCCCTGTTTGTAAGGGTAAACATCGTTTTATTAAAGAATCTTTTGTGCGTGTTAATTGTATAACTAAATGTGTAACTGTTTTAATTCTTTGCTGCTAGAGGAATTGAAATGTACTTGAACATTCATATCAAGTAAGAAAATGTTTAACTATATTCGATTCTCATGGCTCATTCAAAATATATTCAAGTCGAAAGTAGTATGCTTACTTGTAAGGTGCGTAAATAAAAAGTATATTTTGTGCAAGAATTGTGAGGTCCTTTTTGCAATGTCTTCATTATCTTCCTGTATGTTTAAATACTGAACCACAAACACTAAACAAAGTTCAGTTCAAAGGCTTTACATTACACTTTAAAAATTACGTATGAAAATGGAAACTGGTACTTCTTTAATTTTCAGAATGAGGTAAAGAAAACCATCTGTTGCCCCTCAACAGTAGATAAAGTCTACCCTAACATTTTTAAGTAAACAATGACTGGAAAATCAGCATCAATAATTTGTCTTATCATCTTAGAAGTTTTATCTATTTTTTGATATTTAAACAATTTTATCAAAAATCTTTCCCAAGTAAGTGGCCTGTGGTCAATACAATTCTAATTACTAAAATAAGTAAAAATAACGTTTAGAAGCAGTTTTTGTCTACGGAAAGTTGGGTTTATTTGAAAACATTAAAAATGTTACCAATTCACAAAAATAACATCACATTCTGTCCTGTCCCTATACTTCTAGGTGACCATGTGCTTCTTTGTTGAAAAAACAAAGTTATAACAATTATATTTATCAAGTGTCGGGGTTATCTATGTGTCGGAGTTACTCTCCGACCAGTATGAATGAATTGTTGTGTATTTATGTACAGTGTATAGTCCATTAAAATAAGACAAAACAACAACAAAAAGGACACTTTTTATTATGTTATATTACATGAATAATACAACATACGTACCACACTGGAAATAAAAGATTTAGTCATTTTTCTTGTCTTATCCTAGGTATGATACCTATCATTGCATGTTATATTGCTTTTTCATACCGAAAGAATTATAAAAGATGTGATATAACTTAATATTTTATCGGCAATAGATGTATGCAGGTAGCTTAGGGCATTCTCAGTTTTATTACCAGATTTACCGCTTGAAAGTTTTGAAGTGTTTGCGTTCATTGAACGCCGCCTTTCCTTGTTGAAATTAGTTATCATATTTCATGTATATTGCATAATCTTGATTGAATGATCTGCAATCATGGTAATTTATTTTTTTTCTTGCTGAAAAAGAGGCGTCAAATTATACGTCTGCATTTATAATCTTTTAATATAAGATAATTTTTGTAAATTTCCCTTGTGGACAATTTATCTTTAGGAAATGAGATTTACAGCCATCATTTGAAAACTTTCGAATCAGAGGGCATACAAAAGAGGCAGAACATTGACTTCATTTTCCAGTACGAAATTAATGATAACAATTTTGATATACCTAATTTAGTTAAATTTTGAAAAGTTAACCTTATTGTATTGATGTTTGTAACTTTTAAACATGGGCAATTAGAACTGCAATACCCGTAATGTAGCATTACTATATTACGATGTTGAGAACGACACCATGTATGTAGCCATTTCAGTGGCGGTTCAATTAGCTAAGAACGTTGTGATTAATATCGTTTACACATAAAGAGATCAAACCATATCATCGTCAATCTGACAAAACGAAAGTGTCACATTGAAGGTTCCATGATAACCGCCGTATGAACACATCTGCGGATATTTCCAAAATTCAAAATTTCACACTTATCACGAATTTTGTCGAATTTTGCTTAAGTCGGTGCTAGAGGGCATAGGCGGTAACTTGCGTTTCCATTTCCTTCCATAAACAGGCTCAATCAAACCGAGCATTCAAAATTTACAATTTTGTCGTTTTGTGCGTTCTTTAGGGATTCTTCAATTCTCTCTTTTTCACTAGAATAACAACAAAATCAGCAAAAATGGTAATTCTGTACTTAAAAGATGTCTTGAAATTTGTCTTGGTTTCAATTCAGGTTAATGGGTGCACCATTAACCGGTTTAACTCCCCAGCAGTCATTATTATGCTGCTGACCGTTCCAAGGCGGCGCCCCACTGTGTTCCTCAGATGTATGTCTGTTGTTTCATACTGTTTTGGTGACACTTTTGCTTGTGTCCCTTGTTGTTTTCTCGTCTACGGTAAGTATCTCCCCCATTGCCTCTAGTTTTTGTTTCTTTGATTAACCCCCCCCCCCTTCCCCCGGTCTCCTGTCCCCTTCCCCTTTGTGGGCCTATTATTATTTTCTTTGAATTCCTAATCAGTTACAAATTATTTATCATTTAATGACTAACCTGTCCGTGCTCTGTCTTTGCCCTGTCCTGTTTTTGTTTGAGGTCCGCCTGGGCTCCTTGCCATTGGTTCTTGTTGCTGGGTCATATGGGGGCTGCGTTCATTGAACGCCGCCTTTCATTGTTGATCTTGTTTATCATATTTTTAATAGCACATTAAAGACTACAATTTTTGATATAGGCTATTTTATACTTGAATTTATGTTTAAGAGACTCCTCTTAGACTTTTGAAATGAAGGGATTGAATATATATTTACCAAGAGTTGTATAACAATTTGATGTAGGTTTAGATCATTAACTAGAGTGTAAATTTCTAGATCATTCACTCACCCCATGTTTCCTTAATCATCGTTTTTTTAATGTGAAAAGTGACCCAAAACTGAAAAGCTTTGCAACGCTTATCGCTCAACTCGGCCTTTGAATTACACACACAAAAAAATGGATTTTTTAATTCAATTTCGGGAATATTGATTTTTAAGCATTAACAGATGATTCCATTTTAATCTTTTCACTTTATCTATGTACAAATTTAAAATTCTATGTTTTGGGGCATTTTGACCTCAGTGGAGCTCCTTTAAGTTTATACATTTAACACAGTCTATTGACCTCTTATTTTGTTGACAGGATAAAAGCCGTCTGTTGTCAGCTCTTGTCCAGATATCAGTTTATGGCGATAACTTTGCTGTAAGCTGTAATTACTTCTTTAAAACGTCACAGTGGTTAGAATCTCACATATACACTCCAAGAGGCAGGAGAATATACGCTAAAGTTATTACTCTTTTTCAGTTGTTCATGCTATTTGCTAAAATACGAAGACATGCTATATCTAATTCTATCAGACTGTATCTAGCTTAGACGGATGTTAACCGTTTTTCCACAATTATATGCTATTGGAGTAAAGTGTTCGCCTTATATATTTCAAATATAAAAAAAACGCTAAAGAACTTCCTCGTTTTCTTTGAATCGGTCATTTTCAAAACTTTATTGGTCACCTATCGGTTAAACCGGAGGGGACTTTAGGTTTTCACTTGCCGGGGATTCATTTTATTTACACTGTCTCGTTTATAGGAACATGGTAGGGCTAAGAGTGAGGTTTGATGCACCATTTACCGGTTTAAACTCCCGAACAGTACTTGTGCTGCTGACCGTTCCAAGGCGGCGCCCCTCTTTGTTCCTCAGATGTATATCTATGTTGTTTCATACTGTTTTGGTGACACTTTTGCTTGTGCCCCTTGTTGTTTTCTTGTCCACGGTAAGTATCTTCCCCTTTGCCCCAGTCTTATTTCTTTAATTTATCCACCCCCCCTTCCCCGGGTCTCCTGTCCCCTTCCACTGTGCTCTTTGACTTTGTGGGCCTTTTATTCAACCATTTATTTGTTTTCATTTTAGTGATTAGCCTGTCCGTGCTCTACCTTATGCCCTGTCCTGTTTTTGTTTGGGGTCCGCCTTGGCTTTTTGCCACTGGTTCTTGTTGATGGGTCGTGTGGGGATTGCGTTCGTTGAACGCCGTCTTTCCTTGTTGATCCTGTTTATTATATTTTACCCTCTGTCCGTCTGTCCGGGCATTATCCAATGGTCTAAGAGCTTCATTCCGTCAACAATCTTTGTTTAAAAAATAAGAAAATCCCATAAACCGACTAGTTTATGTCGTGATTTTACTGGTTTATGTGGAAAGGTGCCACATAAAGATCAAAGAAAAAACACATAAACCCCATAAAATGTTGACACGTCTGTCCGTCCTCAAGATTGAATCCCGTGATAACGCATAAGGTACTGAACATATTTTTATGAAACTTGATATCTGTATAGATGGCTGTCTGGGGATTATGCAAGTTTTCTTTTATTCATGTTGAAAACTTTGTTTGCTATGGCAACAAATAAACTGAAAATAAGGCAAATTCAACACATAGACTGGATTTTTGAATTCACTACCTCACTTTGGTTTTTTTTGGTGACACTTTTGCTTGTGTCCCTTGTTGTTTTCTCGTCTACGGTAAGTATCTCCCCCATTGCCTCTAGTTTTTATTTCTTTGATTAACCCCCCCCCCCCTTCCCCCGGTCTCCTGTCCCTTTCCCCTTTGTGGGCCTATTATTATTTTCTTTGAATTCCTAATCAGTTACAAATTATTTATCATTTAATGACTAACCTGTCCGTGCTCTGTCTTTGCCCTGTCCTGTTTTTGTTTGAGGTCCGCCTGGGCTCCTTGCCATTGGTTCTTGTTGCTGGGTCATATGGGGGCTGCGTTCATTGAACGCCGCCTTTCATTGTTGATCTTGTTTATCATATTTTTAATAGCACATTAAAGACTACAATTTTTGATATAGGCTATTTTATACTTGAATTTATGTTTAAGAGACTCCTCTTAGACTTTTGAAATGAAGGGATTGAATATATATTTACCAAGAGTTGTATAACAATTTGATGTAGGTTTAGATCATTAACTAGAGTGTAAATTTCTAGATCATTCACTCACCCCATGTTTCCTTAATCATCGTTTTTTAATGTGAAAAGTGACCCAAAACTGAAAAGCTTTGCAACGCTTATCGCTCATATCGGCCTTTGAATTACACACAAAAAAATGGATTTTTTAATTCAATTTCGGGAATATTGATTTTTAAGCATTAACAGATGATTCCATTTTAATCTTTTCACTTTATCTATGTACAAATTTAAAATTCTATATTTTGGGGCATTTTGACCTCAGTGGAGCTCCTTTAAGTTTATACATTTAACACAGTCTATTGACCTCTTATTTTGTTGACAGGATAAAAAGCCGTCTGTTGTCAGCTCTTGTCCAGATATCAGTTTATGGCGATAACTTTGCTGTAAGCTGTAATTACTTCTTTAAAACGTCACAGTGGTTAGAATCTCACATATACACTCCAAGAGGCAGGAGAATATACGCTAAAGTTATTACTCTTTTTCAGTTGTTCATGCTATTTGCTAAAATACGAAGACATGCTATATCTAATTCTATCAGACTGTATCTAGCTTAGACGGATGTTAACCGTTTTTCCACAATTATATGCTATTGGAGTAAAGTGTTCGCCTTATATATTTCAAATATAAAAAAACGCTAAAGAACTTCCTCGTTTTTTCTTTGAATCGGGTCATTTTCAAAAACTTTATGGTCACCTATCCGGTTAAAACCGGAGGGGACTTCAGGTTTTCAACTTGCCGGGGATTCATTTTATTTACACTGTCTCGTTTATAGGAACATGGTAGGGCTAAGAGTGAGGTTTGATGCACCATTTACCGGTTTAAACTCCCGAACAGTACTTGTGCTGCTGACCGTTCCAAGGCGGCGCCCCTCTTTGTTCCTCAGATGTATAATCTATGTTGTTTCATACTGTTTTGGTGACACTTTTTGCTTGTGCCCCTTGGTTGTTTTCTTGTCCACGGTAATGTATCTTCCCCTTTGCCCGCAGTCTTATTTCTTTAATTTATCAACCCCCCCCTTCCCCGGGTCTCCTGTCCCCTTCCACTGTGCTCTTTGACTTTGTGGGCCTTTTATTCAACCATTTATTTGTTTTCATTTTAGTGATTAGCCTGTCCGTGCTCTACTTTATGCCCTCTCCTGTTTTTGTTTGGGGTCCGCCTTGGCTTTTTGCCACTGGTTCTTGTTGATGGGTCGTGTGGGGATTGCGTTCGTTGAACGCCGTCTTTCCTTGTTGATCCTGTTTATTATATTTTACCCTCTGTCCGTCTGTCCGGGCATTATCCAATGGTCTAAGAGCTTCATTCCGTCAACAATCTTTGTTTAAAAAATAAGAAAATCCCATAAACCGACTAGTTTATGTCGTGATTTTACTGGTTTATGTGGAAAGGTGCCACAAAAGGTCAAAGAAAAAGCACATAAACCTCAAATGTTGACACGTCCGTCCGTCCACAGATAATTCAAAAAGTACTGAACATATTTTTATGAAACTTGATATCTGTATAGATGGCTGTCTGGGGATTATGCAAGTTTTCTTTTATTCATGTTGAAAACTTTGTTTGCTATGGCAACAAATAAACTGAAAATAAGGCAAATTCAACACATAGACTGGATTTTTGAATTCACTACCTCACTTTGGTTTTTTTTTAAACACTTCACACTATCAACATTTAACATTTGATCTCGAAGGATATAAGTTATGATTGCAATGAAGAAAATAAAATAATCCGTTAAAGGGACATTAATCATTTTCCGATCCAAGTAATGTTAGATGATAAATTATTTAGATGCCTAGACAATATTCTCTTTCCACATAAGTGCTCCATATTTGTTTCTGAACTTATTCAGCATTCTTTAATCTTTTAGTCTTTTTATTGTCTCTAACTTCCTTATACTAAGACATTTCTCAATCTATGATTTCTCAAATCCATCGAGACTCTTTCACACCTGATAAAAATCTCAAATTGACTTTCACTTAATCTTCTGCAAAATTTGAGATTTTTCTCATTGCGCATTGACGGCATGTCCAAAATACGCAAAAGAGATGTTTTGAAGGATATAAAATTGCAATTTTGATATTATGAAGGACCATATGCTTGCGAAATGGACATTTTATAATGGGTCCAAATAATATTTTTATGTTTATTCAAACAAGAAATGTATGCAGGTGAATTGAATACATTACATACTATTCAATACGTAAAGTAGCGAAATTATTGTTTGATCATTTCGAGACGAAATAACCAAATGTAATTTCACATATTGATCAGTTTCTCTACTTGTTATAGGGTTTGTATGCGAAATGTAATTTCACATATTCATCAGTTTCTCTACTTGTTATAGGGTTTGTATGCGAACAACGTGGATCCTGATGCGCAGGCTGGTCTGGATCCATGCTGGTCGCACTCCCATTATGTTGGTTTTGTCATGGCACGGCTCAAATGTAATTTCACATAAAGCAAACTATTTTTTAATGTGCCTGGATGAAAACAATATTTCAAGAATAAATGTACTCCCTTAGAATATAATATTATGAGTAATTTCTTACGCCGGGATGAAATAATATTTTATGCGCACATTTAATTTAGTTTAAAAAATGAAATAAATTGCACACTATTATGTTTTACTTTTACACTATGACTGTCATGACCTGATTTGATAATGTCATAAGGCAAATTGCATAGGATTTCACTCGACAATCAGGAAAAAATACTAAAAAAAAGGAACAAAGATCAACAAGGCAAAGGCAACGTTCACAGGACGCGGCCCCCGACACACTCAAAAAAACCTAGGAGACGACTAAAAAACAGAGAAGTACTAAGTTTGGCATGTAGGATTAAATAAGTTCAGTATACTGCACACATATAAGAATATTTTGCTTCTGACGTCCACTTTGTGAAAAATGATTAGAATATATGTCTTGATTTTTCATGAAAAACTCTGTTTCAGAAAAAGAATATTTTTTTCCCTGCCTTTATTAAGGAAATCATAAAAAGTATAATTTTTTGAAGAATTATATGCTGGCGAAATTGTCATTAATCTATGTGCAAGGGGCGCAATAGTGCTTTTTGTCAACACGGGAACACACACATCAATTAATGTAATGCAATAAATTGCATTATCCTCTGAAAATTGGCATTTTGATTGCTGAGACATAATCTGAGATAGCCAAACTTTTGTCTTAATATCTGTTTATCTGAGAAGAAAATCTTAAAAGCGGAAATCTTAAGTTAATCCCAAAAAGTTTTTGTTACTGAGGTGAGAACAAAATAATAATCTGGGTTGAGAGTTTGACTATGAGAACGTTAGTTAAAGACGGGCCACCTTGTTTTGTTCCCATTGAAAGAATATGTTTGCCCTAAATGAAAAAGCAAACATCGCATCACACAAGATGGAAGTTTTAGAGGAATCAGAGGTAATAAAGATTTTGGAAAAACCAAGCATGTGTATCACAGACAGCTGAAACGGTAAAGGTTTCCACTTTATTTTCTATTGACAATTAAAATAATGTTATCTATTATTAGTATATTATCTGTTTATAACAAAACCTTTTCGAAGTAAATTTAGAAGCATTTGGTTTATATTCAGTTTTAATGTCTGTATTGATTCGTGCTTAAAGCTTAATTTTCAAGCGAATGCATGCGTAATACTTGTCCTAAAAGTATTTGTATCATCAATCAGTATGTTTATATGTTTTTAATTTTGACATGATTTGTATCAAACAAATCATCTCAAAATACACACTTGCGAAAAAGAATTTTTTATATTCATTATGAGAAACAAGTTGATTTACATAAATTATTCTGCTTTTCCTCACATTAAATAATTAAGAACTGTTTGGTATAAAACACTACTTCTATAATTACTTTACATAAATGCAAAATACGAAGATTTCAAAAACGGATAATTATGTGTTCATATAAATACAGTCATGTGTAAGGTAACGAACGACACAAACAGAATGTTTTAGTTTGTTGAAAACTAGACAACAGTCATAAAGGATATAGTGCATTTCTTTTACAAACACAATGTTTTCTCCCACACAAACTTCTGCTCTATCTTTTAAGTATACATCTGAGCTTTGAATGTTATACATGGTTTGATCTCCGTCATAATTATCCATTTCTGTTCCTGTATTCAAACGGGCGGAAAATGCGGAAAGAAGTCTAGGAACTGACGTCATATTTCTGCGTAAAACTAGACAAGAGGCGTTTAAACTTTAGAAAGATCATCAATTAGTTTGAACATTAACCTCTTTTTTATCCGAGAATGTCAATGTCCTGAAACATTGCCAACACAACTTTAAAGTAACCCAACTTAATCATTATTTTCACCAAACATAATTACTGTAAAAGAAAATATTTATTCTCGATCGTTCAACTTGTTTTTCAAATACTTTCCAATGCACTTTAGGGAGTTAACCAGTACTGGTGGCATATGAGAAAACATGATCGTGACCCGAGTAGGGCTCGACTCTATGATCCCTGGACTAAGTGGAAGATGCATTACTTGTAAATGTAAACTGCGGCAAACATTTATATCATGTTTCAATTATTATTGATTTCATTTCTATACAGCTCCGTTTATTGTTCAGCAATGAGCTATGATATCACATTTTGCCAAGTACTTTACCTTTTAAACTGGACAGTTTGCTTCAATGAACTTTTAAGATTTAAAAGTTGTTTATTAATATTAGAATCAAAAGATTACTGCCTATAGGGTTCAAAATATATCTTTAAGCAGGCGACACATCTTTTTTACCTACTTAAATCTACTCTTACACAACCATTATACTAAAAGTATACTTTTAATTCCTGATAAGCTGTAAAGCTGATTTCATTTCGTTGTCACTCAGATATTTCATGTTATGGGAACAATAAGATTGTTGATGTATATAGATGGATTATACTGCATAAATAAACGTTTAATCATTGTGTAATAAAATTCTTACATAACATACACAATGGAATAAACCTATATAAGGTATCAGTATGCTTTGTTGTACACGTAGTAGCATTAGATCTATAAACATTAATTTTAGGCATACTAGTTTGAAGGTTTCAGCAGAGGTAATGAAATATGCAAAACAAGATCAACCAGGAAGGGCGGCTTCAATGAACGCAGCCCTCACACGACCAAGTAGCACAGGAAACTGTCTTTATCTGTTTTGATATAGACTGAAAAAGTATTTATACAGTAACAATTTATTATATATTTCCCTTTTATAACGTGTCTGAAAAGTATTGTTTGCCTTACTGTTGTTAGCGTGTGATTTATAAGCTCTGGGGCAAGTGAATACAATTTATATTATTGTATTAATTTATACATCTTTAGTTTGAAAATGTTGTGAACAGACTTCAAGATGTAACAGTGAGATTTTTAACTTGGGTGTGTCCGGGGGCAGCGTCCTGTGAACGTTGCCTTTACATTACATGTCCCACTCCTTTCGCCCTCGTGTCCACTCCAGGTTTTTGTTTGGTGCCTTCTGGGTGTCCTAATTGGGTGTGTCCGGGGACAGCGTCCGTTGAACGTTGCTTTTGCCTTGTTGATCTTTATTCTTGTTATTTTACTGCTATTGCCCGTCAGTACACACGAATATTTCTTGTCGTTTATTAATCGACGTACTTGAATATGAAAATATTATTGACATGTAGAGGTACATAATGTCTTTGTTTGTCAAATTAAATGAGACTATCAAAATACATGAAACGATTCTTGAGACTTCTCTTAAATTAAATAAAACAATGCAAATTTCGCAATGCAAGGGAAGATCTAAAGTTAATTTAATAGTTAGAATATAAATGAATTGTATAATTCAAATGTTTAAATTCTGAAGAATACAACGTATCTGATTCAATACATTACGGATGATATTCAGAAAATAAAATGAAAACACAAATGAAAGAGATGAAAAAGAACGTGGTGAAATAGGCTATAATTAATCCAAGCAACAAAGTTATAGGATGGCAATATAAATAGTCTGAGTGTTAGCAGTGTATAATGTGCTAAATTTAACTCAATATATTCCACAAAGCAGGAAGTAAACAATTAATTTTAATATGTAACTAGCTTAAAAGTTAATATGCTAAATTTGTCTTTTTTCACCATGAGACAATATGTCATTTTTTATCAGTTTGAACTAGATATTTCATATATAATTTAACATGTTCAAAGCGTATTCGTATACTTATGAGAGACTTCACCTTTGTAAAAGAATTTCACTTAACATGTCTCTGCAAGATGCAATCAATTTGGCAATTCCGCACATGTTTTTACACACGTTGTAACATGTACATGTACACACGAACAATAAATATAAATATAGGCATGTCAAATTATTGGATGATAATGGCAGATATTTATTTTTTATGTTTTGTTTTAAACTTAAGAGTAAACTGTTGAACACGTTCAATAAATAAACATTATAATAATGCAAAATAGATTTCTATCAGTCGAGACCCTCACATATACTTCTCAAATATACAACTAGCATTCTAAATAAAACATTTTATTTTTTGACAGTAAGGAACTAGCCAAAAAGATCTCTGATAAACTCTTAGAATTAATGTGTTGCTCGAGAAGTACAATTTAGTTTACTGCTGAAAGGATGTTATTATTTCTGCTATGTCACAATTATGTTTGTCTCTTTCATTGAGACGGAACTAACCACTCGTCTCTTGAAACATCGTACATTTTCTATAATTGTACAGTTAATGTATAAAGATGCAAATAATATATTTTTTGCACTTCTGTCTGTTGGAACAACATGAAGCCAAACATTAGAACGAATATCAGGAAAAGACTTTTAAAATATTGCAATTTATAGAGGGCATTTACTGAGTATAACCACTAATTTGTCTAAATATATGATCATATGAAATATTTGCTGCAGTCAATTTGTGATATTGGTAACTATTCTAACTTTGTATATAATTTTGACCTCTACGTTTGATAATATTCTTTTCGGTGATTTGTATGTATTAAGACCTTTAAACTCAATTTGCTAATGATGGACATTGTTTTGAATCAGAATCATGATATACGTTGACAACGCTATTGTCAGAAATAAAATGAATGTTTCTGTGAATGTCTTATATTCTCAGAATATTTTGACAAAATAAAGATGCCAAAGCTTTCGCATAATTGAACCTGTCCTTATAATTCGGTCCAATGTTGAAGCGTTATAAATGTTGATAAATGAAATGCGGCGTATTACTAACTACTGTTCACATTTATGAGGATTACCGGTACTTTATTTCAGTGTTGTGATATTTTGCTGATCTTCGGGATCATTGATTCGTTAAAGAATGTTGAAGGAGGTGTGGGTAGGGGCGGAAGAAAAGTTGCACATTGTGAACAAACTTTATCAAATTGAGTTTGCAATTGTCATATAATTTTTCTGTTTTCATTGCTTTTCCAAAGTTTTATGTATCATGATATTGGACTATTATGCAGGTAGCATACGTTAATTTCATATTGGTTCATTTGTTTTGTGATGCATATTGCATAATCTGGATTGAACTATTCTAGGGTAAACAATTCTGTTTTACTTGTTACTTGTTTACTCTAGTTAACAATAAGACTGATATTATGTTGTAAAACTTTCGGTATTTGATTTATGTAATATACTTTCCAAAGTTACTGATGGAGGGTACATTTTTAAGACTGCACTATTAAGCACGTTAAATAATCGTACTTTTAATTTAAGAAACAGTCTATTCTAGGTTCTATTGACCTATTGGTTTGTTGACTGGATGCAAGCACTTTCCTTTTAACTCTTATCAATATCAGGGTAATAGCTATAAATCTATGTTGATGTAAGCTGTAATTACAACTTAAAGCCGGCTAAAACACATCTTTTAAAAGTCTCAGTTCGTTTAAATTACATGTATACATTATATACTCTGATAGTATAGTTTGCTTATATTGTTTTGTATTTTAACTTTTCAATTTCTTATAAACGATGGCTTAATATATTTAATTGTGTCAGACTTTTTCTATTTTAAAAGAATTTGGACAGACTTTCTACCATTATGTGTCATTATATGTCATTTTAGAAAAGTGTTCGTTTGATTTATTCCAAACTATTTTCAAAAACGTAACTTTCTTGTTTTCCGGGACACAAACATCTCGTAAATTGGCGTTTTAAAGAAAACTGCACGTAAGTAGAAAACATTCCCTCTCTTATGTTTATAATAAATATTTAAACTATTTGCTAAAATTGATTTATCTTATTTGATTCTTGAATTATTTTTATTGCTTTAAAATCAATAGTCTCAATAGTCCATAAGCACTAAACATATTAATTAAGTATATTTGATAGTAAATGTGGGCATTGCAAGGGCTATTAAATTAATGTCAAAAAGTCCTTATTTAAATGTTGGCTAGATCTAAATGGGTAAGGAAAGAGTACTCTGGATGCCTAGATGCAAAATGCAAATTTTATGATATACAATTTATCTATGTAAGACAATTTTTAAACGTATGTAGAACCGTTTTTGAAATATTGTGAATGAAAAATGGAAACTAAATTATTGTTAACATTGTTAATCCATGTTATAATGTACTACAATTACACAGATGATTTTGAACTGTTTTGTAAGTCAATTGAAGAAAAACAACGAAAACTTGCCAAACTCAAGGACAGGCTTTTGATGTTGATGAGAGTGTGAAAAAACAAACAATCACAAACACAAATAAATAGAATTAAATAAATGTAACAAACCATCAACGTTATTGATCTGAAATAGAATGTATCCTACTAAATTTAAATTCTCATGAATGTTGAATTTCTTGAATACAGCAAACCATTTCGATTATCTGAACATGTTTTAAAAGGTGTCTTAGTTTGTACTTTAATCGAACCAAGATTACTTTATATCGAGTCATTGTCCTAATATCAGCATGTAACATATGATCCTGAAGGATATAAGTTATGATTTAAAAGAACATAAATCATTATTTTATCCAAGTACATTTAGATGATACATTGTTTAGATGCATACAGAATTTCCTCTTTCCACAAAGGTTCATAAGTGCTATAGGTCGATTGTTTCTGAAGTGATTCAGGATTCTTCTCTTGTTAAGTCATTTCGTCTTTTTATTTGATTTGATTTATTTATTATTTTGTTTTACTTTTATTTCTTTTTATGAAGCGCTATTTTCTTGAGTTCTTGTATTCATGTAAGAAATTGCTGCGTTCATTTAAGATTTCAGAATCCAGAATTTAGTCTTAAGCAATATGTTACCTTTAAATATAGTATATAAACTAAACAATAAATTCGGGTTGTTACTGTTATGTCAAACGTTTTTAGATATGACGAGCCAAAGACCTATTTTTCTCTTATAGACAATTGCGATAATTTGGTATAACACAAAGTGACTGCCTTGATTATGCTCACAAGAGATAATGGTAGGTATTCCCTGTAGCATTGGTTATAGCTGAAACAAACCTTTCACATTAAACGCGTTGTAAAGATAGATAGATGTAATTATAAACGGCAAAAATTCATTTCGACAAATTATAATTTTTTGCAGACAAACTTTGAATGTGACTATTTTAGAACGGCAGTGGTGAATGCAAGCTATCGAACAGCTTCAGTGAGGACCAGAAGTAACAATAATTTATGAAAACAAAAGCTGCCAGAAGTCACAATTAAAACAAACCGGAGGTAATTTACAGTTAAATACACACTTACTAACCGACCGAACAAGCAATGAAAAGTAAAAGAAGTATCACAAAAGAACGTGCCGTGCTAAACGATAAATCATTATCAGTCACGAAGAACTCATCGTGGTGTACAAAATGACTATATTAGTTATTGTAATGTGCTTCACGAGGTTAGCTCTTTATGAATGCTTGCTTTCAACCCATTTCACCTAATTCAGTTCAGTTCTCATCTGAGATTCATTATTGTATCGTTAATTTTAATCAAACACGTAACGTTTACTTCCTGATTAGGATAACAGTAATTAAAACATGAATTATAAATGTAGCGAGTTTTCGACGATAATTTGGTTTTTCGGTTTTGCAAAATGCCCTGTTTGTATGGGTAAACCGCGTTTTATTAAAGAATCTTGTTCTTTTGAACTTTTAAGCAGTCTGCAGTTTATTGCAGCCTTAATAATAAGACGTTAGAGAAACAATTCATATAGGAATTACCATTCATAGATCCTCCAATCCCATTATGTTCCTACAAAATTGGAGAAAGATCCATTTAAAGGCATTTTATATAAGACATGCACAAAGTAGCTTTTATATGCCAGGATATATCACACGCCATTTTTGTGCAGTCACTAAGATATTGATTAAATTTGTTTTGGATAAATTCTATTTGGTATCAAATTTTAGTTAAAATGTTACGTACGTGCACGTATAAAGTGCTTTATTATCAATATGTGTTCAATTAATCTGTCTGTTTCCCCTGCAAATTTGAAATTAAATACTCATTTACGTTTTGTTTTGAATTAGAGAATTATGGTTGACACTTCGTCGTCTTAAGAATAATGGATAATTTAATATATTAAAGTTGCAAGTGCTAAATTACACATTTTCAATTCAATTTTAACAAAAACCCAAAAAGCCATTTGAGAAATGTAATTTGTTTTATAAAAAAAATAATCTGAAATTCAATCTAAACCGTAAAAAGAAAATGAAGCGTGGAATAGAAATATGGAAAGGATAGATAGTGGATAACAGAAAATACATAATTATAAGGAAATTTTCTTGTCATCCCTCATATATTTGATTTCTGAGACCAAATGGGCATTTAAAAGGATACTCAGGCAAATCGATGACAAAAATATCAATATGATCTTATGTACTCATATCACGCTAAAATGAAATTTAAAGTCCTACTATGAATTTCTGTACAAGTTCTATATATTTTAGGTTTTAGCGTAAAAATAACTACATATGTTGGACGCAATTTTGACGCCGACAGAATCAACGAGTAGTTTTAAAATAAGTCATGTGACTTGAGCAAATCCTCGAAGTTACAATAAGAGATATTGTGGATATTGCATGATTGAATCAAGTCTAAGTCATTCATTTGACATGTTCTTTAACGTTCTCAGAGTTCACTTTAACAATTTTTTGGAAATCTAATCTGACCCACGTGGGTCAAGTGAGGAAACCACCCTTTTATTCCATATAAGGAGAAATGTTTTGTTCACGTGACTGCCTAGTGTGTTCATTTTCAGACATTAACAGAATAATGAATACAAAATTCAAAACAAAGAAATGAAAATTTTGCTTGTGTCTACCTTTAAAAAGAAACCAAAAGATATTTTAAAAATGTTTTAATTTAAAAATAATAATGAAGCATAAGTGCTGGAGCTTACGATTTTTATGAAACAATGTTATATAGCACTAAGCAGTTGTATTTACACAATCCTTATTAAGCAAAATGTTTCAAAACGTTATATAGTCGCTGGGTTTAATCTTTACTTGGTGCAAAGCAATACAGAATTATAATAATTATGTCGTCATTTCGTATTCCATTTCATTAGTGTTTTGACTTTTTTTAAAATAAATAATTAAATAAAGTAGATTCATTATATTTTATAGAAACAGCAACGACAACAACAACAATAATAATAATAATATTTATAATAATTATATATCAAAAACAACAAATAACCCCCTCCCCCTAAAAAAAGTTTCATGAAGGAGTTCATAACACATTAAGGTAGCAAAAAGTTCCAGAAAGAGTCTAAAATTGTTACTTATTTAAAAAAAAATACTTTCAAAATGAATTTTAAAAGGCAACATTTAAACAGAAGATGTATAGTATATCAAATATTAATGTCCTTTTGTTTATAAGAAAACACAATATTTCAAAATAAAGATTATTTCGTCTTACTTGTGTCCTGTTGGTATCGTGATATTTAAGACACCAAAAACTGAACCATAACTACGAATAAATACATGTATGTTTGTCGTTCACAACAAGACAATGTTCGAAGATATAAACATTCCTTCAAAGTTTACATAATACTCATAAGTCATTTTTGATTTGCACAATAATATTAATTCCTAAGTACAAATAAGTAATTGTAAATAATGAAATAGTGTTAACCTTATGATTATGACGCGTTTGTATTGCAGACGTAATTTAATATAATACATTGGAAATGTTTAATATAAATATAGTTGTACATGTATTTATTACATAGCTAAAGCTCTTCGGACTATTTCATAACTGTATTAATAGTACGTAATTACGTTTTATGCGTCCATATATCTTCTTCTTTACTTACATTGCTTTGTGCGGACGTTTTGACTTTGGTCTTAGAGCATAGGCTTTATAAAACAATATGGTAAGAAGTCAAATTTTCAACACATTTATCATGTGCCAATGTAAATGCATTTCGTCAGGGTAATTTTGAACATTTATGACAAGAAAATTCAGTAGCTATAATTGCGTTTTGCCATGTAATCATAGAAAAATAAAAGAATATGTCACCAGTGACAAATATTACATAAAAAAGTAAAATGATATATTTTCATGACCCACATCTTTCGTCTCCACTTATAAGCACATTAATAGGGGATCAATTCAGTTGCCATTGTTTTAATAAGCGTTTAGCTTCCAACTCAATCGAACTAATAAAAATAAATTTGTATAAACTAACAATCCGAAATCAATTGACAGTCTATTTGTATGCATGCTTAGACCGAAAGTCCTGAAATCATTAAAATACAGAAACCGTAAATTACATTAGGATTAATATTCACTGAAGCAAAATGTTTGACATCAATAAGCAGTTATCTCCGTGGCCGAGTTGTTTAGGTCCTCGACTTTAAGTCACTGCCCTCACAGCTTTGGGGTTGAATTACATCGGGAATCTTGGCATGTTTTCGAGCTAGCTTATATAAGATTGAGGCTATACATTCTTAAAAAATATCTTTTACTAGAATTATACGTTTATATTCATTCGTTTTTTGTTCATTTTTTCAGGCAGGCTGTTCATTTTGTGTGTGTGTTCATTGTATACCTTAAATTGTTCCTGTTTTAACATTTTGCTACTAAAGGATTCACATGATTGGTGTGGATTCGTGACGTTTTATTAAGATTATCTGCCTTTACTTGATAAAAAAAAATTACTTTTGAATTTAAGTTAAAATTGAAGCTATTCAAATGTGAAAATTTCGTTACGTATGGCACTCTAAGAAAACACGTCAATACTAGTTGGAGAGTTAACTCCGACATCTAAATCACATCATCTTTGCAGATATCTTTCATTATCTTTCCTGTATATTTAAATATTGAAACCACAAACACTAAACAAAGTTCAGATGAAAAGACTTTTACATTACACTAATAAAATTTTACGTATGCAAAATGGAAAACTTGTACTTCTTTAAGGTCCGTCTGAATGAGGTTAAACCAAAACAGAATGTTTGCCTCTCAACAGTAGATAAAGTCTACACTTACATTTTTAAGTTGTCAATGACTGGAAAATCTGCATCAATAATTTGTCTTTACATCTTAGAAGTTTTATCTATTTTTGTGTTGATATTTAAACAGTTTTTCAAAAATCTTTCCCATGCTAGTGGCCTGTGGGTTATACAATTCTTACTACTCTATTGTAATTTAATAAGAAAGAAAGTTTTGAAGTAGTTTAAAAGTTAAGATTATTTGGAAAAAAACAACATTTGAAATGTTACCAATTTACTAAAATAACATCACATTCTGTCCTGCTCCTATACTTCTTGGTGACCATGTGCTTGTTTGTTGAAAAGAAAAACACAGTAATAACAATTATATTTATCAAGTGTTGGGGTAATCTCTCCGACCAGTATGTATCAATTGTTGTGTATCTATATACAGTGTATAGTCCATTTAAATAAGACAAAACAACCAGGACACTTTTTATTATGTTATGTTACATGGATAATACAACATACGTACCACACTGGAAATAAGAGATTTAGTCCTCTTTCTTGTGTTATCCTAGGTATGATGCCTTTCATTTCATTTCATGTTACATTGATTTTTCTTGTTTTATCATGTACTGGATATGTTTTACCATGCTATTACATAATACTGGAAAAAAAATAATTGTATTAAATGACGATATTTTTCAAAAGTTGCAAGTTAAATAGACAGCGGAACCGAAAGAATTATAAAAGATGAAATGTAACTTATAATTTTATCGGCAATATATGTATGCAGGTAGCTTACATTTTCATTTTTGTTACCAGATTTACAGCTTGAAAGTTTGAAGTGTTTGCGTTCATTGAACGCCACCTTTCCTTGTTGATCTTGTTTATCATATTTCGTGTATATTGCATGGTCTTGATTGAACGATCTGCAATGGTAATTAATTTTTTCTTGCTGAAAAAGAGGCGTCAAATTATACGTCTGCATTTATAATCTTTTAATATAAGATAATTTTTGGAAATTTCCCTTGTGGACAATTAATCTTTAGCAAATGAGATTTACAGCCATCATTTGAAAACTTTCAAATCAGAGTGCATATAAAAGAGGCAGAACATTGACTTCATTTTCCGGTACGAAATTAATAATAACAATTTTGATATACCTAATTAGTTTGAAAAAGATCTGGAAATTTGGAAAAGTTAACCTTATTGTATTGATGTTTGTAACTTTTTAACATGGTCAATTAGAACTGTAATACCCGTAATATAGCATTACTATATTACGATGTTGAGAACGACACCATGTATGTAGCCTTGACAGTGACGGTTCAATTAGCTAAGAACGGTGTGATCAATATCGTGATCGCCAATCTGTCAATACGAAAGTGTCATATTGAAGGTTCCATGATAACCGCGTATGAACACATCTGTGGATATTTCAAAAATTCAAAATTTTACCCATTACCACGATTAAATATTGAATTCTGCTTAAGCCGATGCTAGGGGGCATATGCGCTAACTCGTACTTTCCATTCTCATCCATAAACAGGCTCACTGCAACATTTACAATTTTGTCGACTCTGCCTTATGCCCTTCCCTATTTTTGTTGGGGGTCCTCCTGGCTCCTTGTCACTGGCTCTTGTTACTGGGTCGGGTGGGGGCTGTGTTCATTGAACGCCGCCTTTCCTTGATGATCTTGTTTATCATATTTTGTGCGTTCTTTAGGGATTCTTTATTTCTCTCTATTTTACTAGAATAACAATAAAATCAGCTAACATGGTGATTTTGTACTTAAAAGATGTCTTGAAATTTGTCTTGGTTTCAGTGAAGGTTAAATAGCACATTAAAGCATTAAAGACTACAATGTTTTATATAGGCTATTTTACACTTTAATGTTTAAGAGAATCCACTGAGATTTTTTGACATGAAGGGATTGGAAATAGTTTTACCGAGATTTGTGTACTATTTGATGAAGGTCTAACCCATTACCTTGTGTGTAAATAATAAGATCATTCCCTCCCTCCATTTTTCCTGAATCATCGTTTTAATGTGAAATGATAAGCTTTGAAACGTTTATCGCTCAAATCTGCCTTTAAATTACACACAAAAATGATTTTTTTTTAATTCAATTTCGGGAATATTTCTTTATAATCATTCACAGATGATTCCATTTTAATTTGTTCATTTGATCTATGTATAAATTTAAAATTCTATATTTTAGGCCTTTTGACCTCAGTGGAGCTTCTTTAAGTTTACACTTTTAAAAAGTCTATTGACCTCTTTTTTTTGTTTTAACCCGGATAAAAGCCGTTTTCCCTCCAATATCAGTTTATGGCCCAAAAAATCCCACCTTTATGTAATCTGAAATTTCTCCTTTAAAACGTCCCCAGTGGTTAAAAACGCACAAAATACACTTTCCAAAAGGAAAGGGAATATACGCTTAAAATTTTTTACTCTTTTTTCCGTTGTTTTTGCCCTTCACTTTTCCTATTTGCAAAAAACGAAAGACATGCTATAAAAACTAATTCTATCAGTTTTAAAACCCCCGGGGGGACTTTAGATTTCACTTGGGTTTATTTTTTTTTACACTGTCTTTGTTTATAGGAACATGGTGGGGCTAACAGTAGGGTTTTATGCACCAAATTAAACGGTTTTAAAATCCCAACAGTAAATTTTTTTCCCCGCCCGACCGTTTTCCCAAAAAGGCCCCCCTCTTTGTTTCCACAGATGTATGTCTATGTTGTTTCATACTGTTTTGGGTGACACTTTTGCTTGTGCCCCTTGTTGTTTTCTTGTCTACGGTAAGTATCTTCCCCTTTGCCCCAGTCTTATTTTTTAATTTTATCAACCCCCCTTTCCCCCGGGTCTCCTGTCCCCTTCCACTGTGCACTTTGACTTTGTGGGCCTTTTATTCAACCATTTATTTGTTTCATTTTAGTGATTAGCCTGTCCGTGCTCTACCTTATGCCCTCTATTGTTTTTGTTTGGGGTCCGCCTGGGCTTATTGCCACTGGTTCTTGTTGATGGGTCGTGTGGGGATTGCGTTCGTTGAACGCCGTCTTTCCTTGTTGATCTTGTTTATTATATTTTACCCTCTGTCCGTCTGTCCGGGCATCATCCAATCTTAGTTTAAAAAAGAAGAAAATCCCATTAACCGACTAGTTTATGTCGTGATTTTACTGGTTTATGTGGAAAGGTGCCACATAAAGATCAAAGAAAAAGCACATAAACCCCATAAAATGTTGACACGTCCGTCCGTCCTCAAAACTTAATCCCGTAAAAAACGCAAAAGGTACTGAACATATTTTTATGAAACTTGATATCTGTATAGATGGCTCTGTATAAATGGATGTCTGGGGATTATGCAAGTTTTATGATTGCAATGAAGAAAATAAAATAAGCCGTTAAAGGGACATAAATCATTTTCCGATCCAAGTAATGTTAGATGATACATTATTTAGATGCCTAGACAATATTCTCTTTCCACATAAGTGCTCCATATTTGTTTCTGAACTTATTCAGCATTCTTTAATCTTTTAGTCTTTTTATTGTCTCTAACTTCCTTATACTAAGACATTTCTCAATCTATGATTTCTCAAATCCATCGAGACTCTTTCACACCTGATAAAAATCTCAAATTGACTTTCACTTAATCTTCTGCAAAATTTGAGATTTTTCTCATTGCGCATTGACGGCATGTCCAAAATACGCAAAAGAGATGTTTTGAAGAATATAAAATTGCAATTTTGATATTATGAAGGGCCATATGCTTGCGAAATGGACATTTTATAATGGGCCCAAATAATATGTTTTATGTTTTATTCAAACAAGAAATGTATGCAGGTGAATTGAATACATTACATACTATTCAATACGTAAAGTAGCGCAATTATTGTTTGATCATTTCGAGACGAAATAACCAAAATGTAATTTCACATATTGATCAGTTTCTCTACTTGTTATAGGGTTTGTAAGCGAAATGTAATTTCACATATTCATCAGTTTCTCTACTTGTTATAGGTTTTACTATTTCATGTTTAAATGTTGAATTCTGCTTAAGCCGGTGCTAGGGGGCGTGGACAGTAACTTGCACTTTCCAGTACCGTCCATGAACAGGCTCAATCAAACCGAGCCTGCAACATTTTCAATTTTGTCGTGTTGGGCTTTCTTTAGGGATTCTGTATTTTTATCTATTTTATGATCACATCCGTGTTATTTGTGCCGTGTGGCGGCTGTAAAAAGTCTCCCCGTACATTTAATCAATGATGTTATATTTTCGATCCTTGAAGATCGTTCAGCACGACATAATTGTTGTGCTTGTGGTATTTTTAGTTTCAACTTTTCGGCATTTTCTAGTTGGGTGGTTCCAATATTCCTACTTGAATAATGCCGGCTCGCCACGGCGAGCCGGTATTACGGTAGGATTTTACTAAGAAACAACCTAAAACTCCGAATCCATCCAAAAATTTAATCGAAGCTTGGCTTCCAGCTTTCTACAAAATTTATCTGTCCGGGCTGGGATCCAAAATTATTTAGCCAATCAAATTTAATCTTACATAGCGTCAAAAAACCTTCAATTTTCACGCCATTTTTAAAAAGCAGCAAGTATTGCTTTGAGCGGAAAGATGTTATGGTGATTTCATGAATTCTTTTCAATAAATCATATTTACATTGACTTTTAATTTAACGATTTCACCAGTTTTCTTTATAGAAAGTTTTCGTTTGGTTAATTAACATAAGTGTACATCTGGTTCTGTGCATTTTTTCATTTTCTTTTTTTTCCGGTCATTTTATCATTTCCGGTATTTACTGTATGTTTTTACTCTCCAATGCGGAGGTTCGCGCTTAAATGTTGTAGAACATTGGAAGACACCTTTATTTCCGGTAATTTATTGACTCTTCAATGCGGAGGTTTCGCGCTTAAATGATGTAGTGTGGAGCATTGGAATGGAAAACAAAATAAATATGGGTAAGTGGACAAGACTTTTAAGAGGCCAATGCCATCAGGGATATCCTTACTTTACTGATAGATTTGCTGGTAGGCAATGTACTGTTATGGCTTTAGTTGCCCTTTGCTTTACGTATTTGAACCCGGGAACGAACTGGCAAAGAAATGATATTAATTGCGTCATTGTCGAAGGACACCAAAGGTACATAGAAACTGTAGAATCAATTGGTGTAGGCATACGTAATTTACAACATAATGAAGTCCCAAGATATTTTCATCGGTTTATGGGTCTCCGAGATGTCGAAGTGGAAGTTGATAGTCATTCATTTTATGGCGTTGTTGGTCAGGAAGCAGATCATGATGCAGGTGCAGTTCCTTTTCAAACAGCCATTAGACAGTCATTTCTCCAAAGTGATTTTATGTTGGCTACATTTTCTGAATATACAATTGCATTGTTTTATGACAGACAGCGTAACATTTATAGTCTTTTTGACTCTCATTCATGTGATGATAATGGGTGTACAAGTAACAATGGAGTTGCAGTATTACTTGAATTTAATTCTCAGGAGTCATTTATATCTTACTTAACAGAAAGGCACTTAAATAGTATATTTGAAGTTTCAAATGTTTCGTTTTCCTACACTGATGTTAGTTTTCCAAATTTAAGTAACAACAGTCCTATATGTTATTCGGCACATACGGGCGAAAAGTCTTCAAATGACATTAATGTGAAGCACATTAATGATACAAGTGCAGCTGTTGGTTTGGACCATTGTTACAGTTCATCATATGGAAAACTTGGTAGGAAATCCAATGTTATTGATTCAGACCACTGTTACAGTTTATCCAATGGAATTTTAGAAATTTCTGAAAGTAATTGTCTCAATGTTGGTATGCCCTATGAACCACTTCGGGAATTATATGACACGTTGTGTCCACAGCCATTTTTGAAATCAGCGTTGCATCATCATTCCTTAATGCCAAATGAAAAGCGAAATTCATACTTTGTCAGAAGTATTCAGATGTACCCAGTTTATAGTTGCTCTGTTTGTAATAGACTACTTTTTTTCAATCAGATTTTTAGAGCTCGGACCAGTTATGCTAAGTATAGTGTACAGTGTGGTGATGTCCTATGCTCATGGTGTAATAGGGGTGTTGCTAAAGACAATTGTCCTCTAAGTGAGGTACACAATAAACTTGATGCAGGACCTGTGCCTGAAGTTTTGAAACAATTAAACACAATTGAAAAACGCTGTTTATCTCTTGTGAACACTTTTTTCTCATTAGTTGTTTTGCCTGCATTTCCAGTTGGGCAGTTTGGTATGAGAGGTCTTGTTGTACACTTTCCAATGTCTGTTGCTGAAGTTTCTTCTGTTTTTAAGTCTTACACAAACAGCATTGCCTGTGTTTTTCCATCTTCTTATTCCAAAGAACCCCAAATAGTAAATATTTCTAAAGTTAGAAATGCTATGGATTGGTTATCTAAAAATAACCCTTTATATTATCACACTGAGCATACTAATTTCAATACTTCAGTTAGAAGGGATATGTCACCTTTAAATATTACAGACTGTATTGAAATGGGCAGTGTAAATGAAGATTATATTTCACCAGGTCCACTTTTGCCAACTCAGCAGTCAGCTGCATATACATTACCTGTACATAATGATTTTGTTGACATTTTAACCATGGAACATGGTGAAGAAAAGGCCTTTCCCACATTATTTCCATTAGGAAGAAATGGTTTTATGGGTGACAGACCTATAAAATTGACTCCTTTGCAGTATTATCGTTCAAGATAATACAACAAAGATGAAAGATGGCGTAAAGATATTCCATATTTATTGTCTGCTGTCAATTGTTTTGAACGCAAACGACTGTTTGAGCTCATTTCAGTGTATATGAGGGTTCAAAATCCAGGACTTCAGCCTAGAGTATTTGACCTTTTGCAGTCTGACTTGAACCAAAACTTTATTAGAAACTCATACATGTTTATGAAAAACATACGTGGGACAGTTGCATATTGGAAAGATGTCCTATACAATTTACTTGCTATGATTAAAAATCTGGGATGCCCTACTTTCTTTATGACATTATCTGCAAATGATTACCATTGGGTTGAATTAAGTGAAATGCTTAAGGTTCCCTTGAAAGATCTGCCATATGCTGTGCAGAAGAATCCATTGTTTGCAGCGGTACATTTTGAAAGAAGAGGGAGAGCTCTTCTCAATTATGTGCTGAAAGGAAAAAATGCTCCTCTAGGTAAAGTTCAAGATTACTTTGCTCGTGTTGAGTTTCAGTCTAGAGGTAGCCCCCACATGCATATGTTCATTTGGATAGAAAATGCACCATCTCTTTATACTTCCAATGCTCATGAGCTCACATCATTCATAGATTCTAAAATTTCTACAACTATTCCCGATAAAAATTTATATCCAGTTTTACACAAATTAGTTAAACAATTACAGATTCACAGTCATCGGCCAAGTTGCCAAAGAAGAAATAGATGTAGATTTTCATTTCCATTTGAACCCTGCAATGAAACTCAAATTCTTTCTGCTTTAGACATTATACATTCAAAAAAATTTTATTTGACAAGAAGAACAATAAATGACACCATGGTTAATGCCTATAATCCAACTATTCTTTTGCATTGGCAGGCAAATATGGACATCCAAATGGTTGATGGTCCTATTGGAATAGCTTACTATGTTTGCAGCTATATCTGTAAATCTGAACCAAACACTCTAAAAGACGCTTTATCTGAAACATTGAAAACTTTTGAGATGTCTTGTGACAATTCAAATTTACGTTCTAGGTTGTCAAAAATAGGATTTTGTGTTTTAAAGCATAGAACATTAAGCGCTCAAGAAGCTGCATATCGAATAGGTCATTTACAATTAGTATGGTATTCAAGGCAAATTGTAAGAGTGACCGCCATGCCTCCAGATAAATTGTATAGACGTTTAAAGCCACAGTCTGTCTTGGAACAAATGCCTGATAATTCTACTGATATCTTTGATAATAATATCCTCGATTATTACTATGCTAGGCCTTCAGCATTAAAGGATCTGTCTCTTTTTTCATTTGCAAGATTATGGATAGTCAGAAAAGAGTTAGTTGGTAAGAATGCATGGTACAAGTTATCTTTGAGTCAACAGCTTTACTGTCAAATCAGATCAAAACCAGCTGTAGTCAGAGTTACTAAGCCTGCTAGAGGAACAGATGATTACTTTTACAGTGTAATGCTTCTGTTCTATCCACATGAATCTGCTGATCAGCTAATTCAACCATATTCTTCTGCAAAAGATGCATTTCTTGCTAAACATGAGCAATTTAACAAGTCTGCAGTAAATATTGGCTTTCGCATGGAGGAGATAGATTCTATTATTGCCTCCCTGCATTTACATAACATTGAAACAGATATTATTGCAGCTCCAAATACAGATGAAAACAGCACTGAACCAGTACCTGTTGATAGCTTTGACATGCTTTCAAATATTGGCCCTCCTTGTAATGTTACAAATAATATTATTAATAACAATACATGTAACAATGTCAATATGACAGTTGGTGAAACACATTCACTTGAACAACAGTGGCATTCATTAAGTACAGGTGTTAATGCCTCATTATTCAATGAGCATTGTAAAACATTGACAGTTGATCAACAGCAGGTACTTAAATTTGTACAAAACACAGTTGGTAAGAAGGTATTGCATATCTTCATTACTGGTCCTGGTGGAGTTGGAAAAAGCTTTTTAATTAAAGTTTTGGTAGAATATATGACTCTATTTACTGCTTCAATCAGTGGTTGCATTCCCATTGCAGTTTTAGCACCAACTGGTGTAGCTGCTTTCAATATTAAAGGAAAAACAATACATTCAGCATTACATCTTCCTGTACAGCATGCTTACAGCACTAGTTACACAGAATTGTCAGCAAAGTCATTGAAACAGATTCGATTAGAGTTCCGTTATGTACACACAATTCTTATTGATGAGATAAGCATGGTAAGTGCTTTGATGCTTGAGCATATTCACCTGCGTTTGCAGTCTATTTATAACAATGATTTACCATTTGGTGGATTAAATATTATTCTTGTAGGGGACTTTTTTCAGCTGTGTCCAGTTCGTGGTAAGTTTGCATTCTGTCATAAAACTTTGTGGCCATTATTTTGTCCATTCTTTTTAAATACAAATGTTCGTCAGTGTGGGGATACTGAGTTTTCTAGCTTGCTTGGTAGGATGCGAATAGGATTGATGAATCAAAGTGACATAGCAGCTTTAAAGACACGCCTTATTTCTGCTCGCAATGTTGACCATAATATCTTGCATATTTTCTCTACACGTGAAAGTGTACATAACCATAACACAAACATTCAGGCTACCCTTACAAGTCCTGAAGTCACATATCAGGCTAATCATTATTTTTCTGAACATGACTTGCAACCAAACTTACCAGTGTTAAACTCCACCCTTATTCCATCAGATGACAGAGATGCAGGTGGTTTACCTTCTTCTCTCACATTTTCTGTTGGTACAAGAATAATGCTTTTACGGAATATATGTATCAGATATGGCTTAGTTAATGGTGCACAAGGTTATGTGTCCAGCTATCATATAAATTTAAATACAGAAAAGTTGGAATACATTTATGTTCTCTTTGACCATAAAGATAATATTCCATCAGGAGTTCGTAGACAGGATGGTACTGTATCAATTCCAGTGTACAGGCAAGAGTTCCTGTTCAACGGAAGATATATCATTCGTGAAATGTTTCCATTGGTACCGTCTTGGGCTGCTACTGTCCATAAAGTACAAGGTCTTACATTGCCTGTGGCAGCAGTATGTATTGATGAAACTATATTTCAGCATGGTCAAGCTTATGTGGCATTGAGTAGAGTTAAAAGTTTGGATGGACTTCAACTTCTTGCACTGAATGTACACAAAATTACAGTTGATCCTTCTGTTGTTGAACTTTATTTGAACCTTCATTCTTTTAGTAAATAGATAAATATTTTTTTCAATCTTAACTATGAATTTGCCTTATAGTATAATGTAAACCTTGCAAGTTGCCTGTGCGAATGTTTTGTCTATTTAGCACTATCACAAGAACTTTGGAAAAATTGTTAAAGCTGTACTGTACTTCAAAGCAGCATTACTCTAGGTTCATGATAAAAACTTAAGGTGATAACACCCTATGTCACTTAAGTGCACTTTTTAATTTTTCAGTTTTCATAATTATTATTCCACATTTTCCTTCAAAAAGTATTTATTGTTCAACTGTTTCTAAAACAAAATTACACTCCAACAGAAATTCTTTATTTTCCTAATTTACAAAGTGTTAGCCATTATAGTTTAAAAATATTGTACCAGTGTTTGCTAAATATCAAACAAAAAATGGAACTGTTTTGCTGTTTTATATTCTGCATTTGAAGTTTAGCCCTTTTCTTTAACTGACTTCCCTTTTTCAAAGAGTCAGGCCACATGTGGAAAAAATACTGCCTCTGAAATGAGTTTTGGGAATTATTTCAACTAGAAGATATCAGAAAAAAGGCCAATGATTTTTTATTTTTATTTTTTGGGGGTTGGGTGGGGGAGGTGATACTGTGTTATTTTTTCAGTTAAAAGTTATTTGACTGGAAAAATGTAAGTTTATGGCTATTGGTCATATGCCCCAGATACCGAAAAGATAAACCCTGAAGGCTGGCGTTCTTTTGTCAGAAGCTTGCATTGCTTGTCATTTGTTCTCTCAATGGAAGTCTTACATTGCAAGAAATTATACTTCTAAATTGTTTGATTTCTGAATAACTATACAGTATTTAGTACTATTTACATGGTACTTCACTTACAAAATGAATGTTTCACTTTTGATTTCTTTCACTTACAACATTTTACATACTGTCACCATTACCTTCACAAAAACTTCTAAAGATACTGCTTCTATTATCTACAGTAAAGATACTGCTTCTATTATCTACATTCATATACAATATTCATATCCTACTATTAACTATGTGTGTGTTGCAAATTTTACTTCTCATAATACTGCTGCAGGCAGCCAGGTAGGTTAATACTAATTGAATCTCCTTTAAAGGAACTCCACTGGGATCAAAATGTCTAGAATTATTAAATTCTTGCATACAGCAAACAGTGAACATCAAATTTTTTTTAAGACATTTTAATTGAAAATAAATGGAAATGTTAACATTATTGTTTTAATTTTTTTTCTGTTTACTTAATTTTTCACGAAATCTTCTACTGATTTTCATGATTATCTATAAAACACCAATGTTGTATTATATTTAAAAATAAAATATAGTTCATTGGGTAATATTATCAGATATATATGAACCATTCGTTTCAAATCTAAATCAAATAATTGCACAAATAATTGTCCCTATAGGCCTAAAAACTTAAGTGGAGATCCTTTTAATTTCATAAATTGTACAGATCACAACCTTAATAAAATTTAAACTAAGTTATAGTCTTTACACATTTCCACAAGAGTATATTACTAGATTTGCTGTTGATATACATTAGTAAACATATTATTTAAAAAGATGATGAAGATTGTAGTTGCTTAACAAAGTTTCCATTATCCATTTCAGAGGCAATTACACTAGATAAGATTTTGAAAGAAAAGGGTGAAACATCTCTAAGTTTCATAAAGGTTAAGGTTCTCTTATCAAAGGAAGTTGTGAAATACACAAATAAGGCTGGTGATGCTGTCATGAAAGAAGTCACTATCGCAGATGAAACATCATATACTAAAGCTATAGCTTTTGATGAAAGGAAATTCCCAGCTCTAGTAGAAGGAGAAGCAATCATCATAACAAATGCAATAAAAAAGGAAGATGGGTTAGTTCGTACTTTCCTATATTTAAATTTTCCATGATACCTTCCCCCATTTGTCTATGTGTCAACAATTTCTTTAATCAACTTCTCCTCTTAAACCACTTTGCCAAATTTGTTTAAACTTTGGAGGGATCTCCCTTGCATGAAGCTCTACCAAAGATGTTTAAAATTAAAGAATAAAATTCTTTCAAGAACTCTTGTTGCCATGGCAACCAAAATTATCTCTTTTTTTAATCTTGAAAACTCTTGCCAAAATCCACAAGGTGTAGAGCTTTTTTTTGGCACCTAACCTGATCTAGTGGTCCTCTACAAAGATTGTTCAAATTATACCCCTAGGATTGAAAGGGGCCCTGCCATGGGCCAATCGTTTGAAATATAGCCAGTTGAGATAAACTTTTTAATGAAACCATAGGCATGATGAAATTAAGTTTTAACATATAATAACATGTTTATAGGAAATATTACATCAACTTAAGTTAAGAGGTAGATTTATTTTGCTGTATGATCTATACACTCCTTTATTATATTTAGAATAATCATATGAAATGTTAATATTATGTCCAGGAGTATTAGTTCACTTTAATTTTTACAATTCAAAATTAAAACTATTTTATTCTGAACTACAAATGGTCTTTTTAAAAAAAATAAAATCGGTCGGTAGGCATTTTTCTCTATTTCCTTTGTATCCCCCGCCGAAAATTTTCGGCGGAGGATATAGTAATAGTCTCTGTCCGTCCGTCCGTCCGTCCTTCCTTCCGTCCGAAATTTTTGTCCGGAGCATATCTCTAAAAGTATTTGAGTTATCAACTTGAAACTTCATAAGTGGATAGACCTCATTGAGGAGGAGTGCAGTGCACAAGAATGATAACTCTACCTTGCATGATTTTTGAGTTATTGCCCTTTGTTATTTTTCAAAATTGATTTTTGTCCAGAGCATAACTCCAAAAGCCTATGAGATATTAACATGAAACTTCATAGGTGCATAGATCTCACTCAGGAGGTGTGCAGTGCACAAGAATGATAACTCTTCCTTTCATAATTTTTGAGTTATTGCCCTTTGTTATTTTTCATACCTAATTTTTCACCTGAGTGGAGCATAACTCAAAAAGTGTTTGAGATATCAACATGAAATGTCATAGAAGGATAGATCTTATTGAGGAGAAATGTTGTGCGCAAGAATGATAACTCTTCCCTATACATTTTTTTGAGTTATTGCCCTTTGTTGTTTTTTTCATGCTATTTTGTCCAGAGCTTATCTGAAAAAGTATTTGAGGTATCATCTTGAAACTTCATAGGTGGATGGATCTCATTGAGGAGGAGTGCAGTGCTAATGAATGATAACTCTGCCCTGCATTATTTTTGAGTTATTGCCCTTTGTTATTTTTCAAAATTAATTTTTGTCCAGAGCATAACTCAAAAAGCCTTTGAGATATCAAAATGAAACTTCACAGGTGCATAGATCTCACTCAGGAGGTGTGCAGTGCACAAGAATGATAACTGTACCTTTTATAATTTTTGAGTTATTGCCCTTTGTTATTTTTCAAACTTAATTTTTCAATTCAATTTTTTTCTCAAAAAGTATTTGAGGTATCAACTTGAAACTTCATAGGTGGATAGATTTTACTGAGGAGGGATGCAGCACACAAGGATGATAACCTACCCTGCATTATTTTTCAGTTATTGCCCTTTGTTATTTTCAGCCATCAGTATTCACATAGGTTTCAAATCTGTAATCACTATAGCCATCAGTTTTCATTACCAAAAGACCTCTTAAAATGGAATTATTCTGCTCTACTACATATACATTCTTCCAATGAGCAAACACATTCGGCGGGGGATGGCCATGTTGACATGGCTCTTGTTAAATATTATTTTGTATTTGAAGAAAATAATATGCGATGCAAAGTTTATTATGTGGTTAAACAAAAAAACATGGCCTGTTTTCCCTCAAAAGGTTTAGGGTTGGCAGCCGAAAATATTGGATAGGTAGGTACACTGGATAAAAACCTTTTTTATGGATGTTTTCTCACAAAAGTTTGAAATATTTTAGAAAATCGGTAGTATAGTGAAATGCATGTCAATTCTTCATTAGAATTCAGGGCATTTTTTCATTCTTTAACAGGAGCCGATGTTCAGCCCCTTCACAATTCGAAATTGCACTTTTTTTTTCACAATGCGGCAGAAAAAAATCACAATCTCAAAAGAGATTTCACAAAATATCAGGACTTCGACTTCTAATCTGTTCTCCTCAATTCATTGTTTACTTTCGGTAACACTTGATTTTTGCCAATTGCAAACACTTAGTTTTAATCGAGTTAATTGTAATAGCGCATGTTTACCGGGTTGAAAATACCGGCTTGAAGTGGATTTGAGACTAGTCAGAAATTATAATCAAGCGTTCATCGCGCGACATTTCCGGTTTCAATATGTCACGAAATGGGAAATACAAAAGAAAACACAAGAACAAAATTTCGGCATATAAAAACAAAAACTAGACAACTGGGCAGAAATGTTTCCACCAGATTCGGTAATTACAGAATCGAGTCCTGTACCTTCGACCGCCATAATCGGTACTAATGATCGAATCCGATCATGGTAAAATAATGGTAGTTGAGAAACCTTGTCCTGTTCCTTCATCCCATGAAACGTGATCGCCACCATCGGAACAAATGACTGAATCGATGGTGATAAAATAGGATAAACAGGTGTAGAAAGGATACATACTCTCAGTCTCTGAAGAGGACTATAATCAAATCATTGAAAATTTCAAAAATACAAATTACAAAAGAAAGACACCTTAAACTTTGAAACAGCATGTCAATAAAACAAAATAGAAGTCAATTCAAGTCTGAAAAAGATGCATCACTGTTTTCATTTTACAGGGTTTTTTTTTCACAATTTCAAGACGCATCGCGCTTTTTTCACAAAATGAACAGGCCCAGGCCCCTTCACAATTTTGACAAAAAATGCCCTGGAATTTTGTTCCCCACTACCTTTCTTCATTTAAAGAAAATTTAAAACAAGAAAGGAGATTTTTTATGTAACTTGAAACACTGATAATTTATTCATATTTCTCATTTATGTACATGATGATATATTTCTTTCAGCACAATTATCATCACATCTAAAACGGACATATTTGTAACAAGTTCAGACATGGTTGTTGTACCTGATGCTGTTGTGAAAGATGCAACTCTCCAGAAAACAAATGACATACTTACAGCATCATTGTCGCCAAAAAAAAGTGTTTTGTCTGTTAAAGGAAAAGTTGTCAAGGTAAATATTAACACTATACACACAGGGGTTACTTAAGTCAATATTTATTTTACTATTGTAACTTATTGTGTCTGTCAGGTAGCCAATATATTCTATTAACTTGATAGTTAGTTAATCTTTGCTGTGTAAATAATGAGAATAATCAAATCTAGTATTAAAATTGATTTTTTTGTAAAGAATGTAGGTCATACATTGTAGTCGCAAATAGATTTGGAAGGAAATTTGCATGCAACATCAGAAAGATGACCCCGAGTTTATGAATCTTAACAGGAACATTGCAAATAACCAGAAACTAATCCCTTTTGATTGTCCACATCACAGTTAAAATTTACCAGATCCCTGGTCATGGAAATAATTAGATTTGTAAGTTTTTGTTTCGCCTTTAAGGCAACCTATAAGGATTACTTTTGGCGTCAGTGCCAGCATCGATGTCTGAAGTTCATAGGTTTCTGGTGTAAAATATAACTACATGTAAAATGTTGTAAAGTTGTATCCTGGTATCTGGGTATCTCTATTATGGAATCTTGGGTCTAATGTCAGGAACAATAAATAAGTATAATGCAAGGGTATTATTTCAAACTGCCAAAATAGAATAAACACCTTAATGTTGAAATATATAACACCTTAATGTTGAAATTTTCTAAAACTTTTTCTGGCACTTAGTCTATTGTTTACATTCTTGGTGACTGGATGGATTTTAAGTTGATATATGATAATGTGTAAATGAATTGATTGCTATCTACCAAGGCACTGACAACTGAGGGCAAAACTGGCTGCCATTTATAGTTTTTCGACGCAGGGTAACTATAGCTTTGTAGAAGGTGCCTATATGACAGGACGATATTTCTACTTTTGTCATAGTTCACAGAAAATCTTTCTTATCAAAAACTTTGAAAACTTTTGATAATATAAATTAATTAAAAACATGGCTTCAAAGATGCTGCATATTATATCTTACACTTTTTTCTGCAGACTTCAACAACTGTAAGAAAAAGGCTTTCTTCAGGTGAAGGTGAAGTTAACTTCAAAAAACTAAAAATTAAAGACAAAACAGGATTGATTGAAGTAGGTCTATGGCGGGACATGGCAGAAACTTCCATAAAACCTGGAGATCATGTGGAATTACAAAATTTCTATGTGTCATCTAGATACGATAAAATGAAGAAAATGAATACACCTCTGGTCGCTAATCAAAGGAAAAAATCTTCAATTAAGGTAAATAATTATTTTTTTGTTCAACTGAGCACAAATGCTCATGGTAAGCTTTTGTGATCACATTTCATCTTGCACTAGTGTGTCCTCTACTATTTATAAAAACGACTTCTTCTCAGAAACTACTGGGCCAAATGTGATAAAAAATTTCCTTGAATCTTTCTAACTGAAGCTCTAATAAAATTGTTCTGATGGTTCTGCTCTATTGAATAGATTTTTTAAATGAAACTATTAAAAATCTTCTTCAGAAAGTGTAAGGCCTAGAGCTTAGATATTTTTTGTTGATCATCATCTCGTGAATTTCTACAAAAACTGTTTAAATTATATCCCTTTGATCAGAATTTGGGATCTTTGATTTTTACCATATACATATAGTAAAAACTTAAAAATTTTCTTCTCGAGTAAAGTTGATTCTACCTGGTGCACTTGTTTTAAATATGCACAACTTCAGATAAGCCAAAATATTTCTTGAGGAAAATGTACTAAAATTTTAAGAAAGTAAAAACAATCAATATACAAGTTGTATTTTGCATGCTATGTGCTTTTTAAGACTAATTTTGCAGTATTTTCTCACCATATTTCTGCTGCTGACCACTTTTTAGCTCACCTGTCACAAAGTGACAGGGTGAGCTTTTGTGAACCCTTTTCACTTAAAATGACATCTGCTCATAAACCACTAAGCCAATTTCATCCAAACTTCACAGGAATATTCCTTTGGTGGTTACCTTTAGAAATTGTTCAAAAAATTTAATTCCATGCAGAACTCTAGTTCCCATGGCAACTGAAAGAAAAAAACTTTAAATATCTTCTTTTAAAAAACTCAAAGAGCTAGAGCTTAAATATTTGGCATGAAACATCTGCAAGTGAGTGTTTACCAAGTTTGTTCAAATAAAAGCCCTGGGGTCAAAATTGGCCCCACCCCAGGGGGTCATTGATTTTCCCTATATGCATTTAGTTAAAACTTGAAAAATCTTCTTTTAAAGAACCCAAAGACCTAGAGCTAAGATATTTAGCATGAAGCATCTTCTAGTGAGTGTCTACCAAGTTTGTTCAAATAAAAGCCCTGGGGTCAAAATTGGTCCCGCTCCAGTGGGTCATTTATTTTCCTTATATGCATAATAAAATTATATAGTAAACACTTTAAAAGATCTTCTTTTAAAGATTCCAATGAGCTAGAGCTAAGATATGTAGCATGAAACATGTTCTAATGGGTGTCTACAAAGTTTTTTCAAATAAAAGCCCTGGGGTCAAAATTGGCCCCACCCTGGGGGGTCATTGATTTTCCTTATATGTGAATGGCAAAAACTTTAAAATCTTCTTTGAAAAAACCCACATAGCTAGAGTTTATATATTGAGCATGAAACATCTTCTAGTGAGTTTCTACAAAGTTTGTTTAAAAAAAGCACTTTTTTGCAGTTGAAAAAGCATGTACATTTGTTGTAAAATGTGAAATAACCTTCATAACTCACATAAATCACATCTACGAATTTACAATAAACAATTTACAGGGTTGTCAAAATAAGATGATTGGAGATAATAATAATCAGTTAAGATCGCCTTTATATAGGGTAGTTTTACCCTTCATATGTCAAATTTTAATTTTCTTACACATTGTTTTGCATTAGTGCATGAACAATATTTTTTTCATTCCTATGCTGTTTACATGTCAAATCCTTGATCTTGAAATTAGCATTATAATGGATTAACAATTACTATATAATTGAAAGGTCTTTTCCTAAGTAGTATTTTTCATTAATTACTGTTCATCATAAGGTTTTAATTTCTTTTCATTCTTAGTTCTACACAGTTGACAGTGATGATGTATCCTCTGGATGTAGTGACTTTGAAGATGAAGATGTTTCCAAATCCATTGGAAATATCATTGGGATACAACAGCTTCACACTTACAAGTAATAGAAAATAAAAAATATTTTTCCCTCTTTTGGTTTAGTTTATGATGTTTTGGGCTCAAATTTGATATTTGAAAATGTTGATTATTGCTTCATTATTCTTTTGTAAAAGTCGACTTCACATGTTTTGAGTACACACGAGGTATATGTATAATGTTTTGCACTCAAACGCTCTACTGGTAAACACAGTAAGAGTTGGCAAACTTCACTTGACTAGAAAAAAAGGAATGCAGTTTCCAGTACACAGTTTGTGCATTTTATTTTTCGAATTACACATAATAAGAATTTTATAGATTTCAGTAAATTTCTGTAATAAAAATATTTTACTTAAATATGAGAAAAGTAAATCTTTAAAGATTTATTTAAACTGTTAATTTGTTTTCTTTTTAGAAAAATTAAAAAAAGTCCACCATTGCCTTAGCCCAGCATGGCTCTTGTATGTCTATTATAACAGCACATATTATGATATATGTTTTCTATTTAAATTGCAGAGCCTGTATCAACAATTCATGCAGCTACAAAAAACTAGACAGTCACAACAAGTGTGTAGTTTGTGGAGTACAATATTCCACAGAAAGTGCAGCTGATGGATATGTTGGGAAATTTCTAGTCCAGCAAGATGACAGATTTAGTGTATTAACATTCTTCACACAGGCTTTAAAAGAACTATTAACATCCTTGAAAATTTCTCAACAGGACAACATAAACAAGGTTATAAAAGAAAAACTGCCGCTGAAAATCGAATATGTAGCTGATGGTGATAAAATAAAAACCATGCAGGCCGTCAATTAAAATGTAGGTAAATTGAGGTTGTCTGCAAACCAACGGGTTAAATAACCAATATATTTCTTCTCTGTGCTAGTGATAAATCTCTCAAGGGATTTTTATTAAACTTTCATTCAAACATTTGAAGAAATCTCAAACCGTTTTTAAACTGTGTAAGCATGTGTTTTATTTAACATAAAGTATGGAGGTTATTAATTGTTAATGTTTGTATACTATGTACATGTAACATTTCCAAGTAAAAATAAACAGGTATATCGAAAAAAATTCAACAGGGATGTTATATAGAGTACATATACATAGAGTACATATACATTGTTAAATGTGCGTATATTTTTAAGTATGACAAAAGAACGTATATATCTTGACAATATATCTAAACAATCAAGGGTGTTTCACTCCTGTGCATTTTTTGCACAGTACAATTTCATGAATTTAATACTGTTGTTTTTGAAAATTGTTTAAATACATGTAACTAGTGTATGTTTACACGATTTGCGTATGTAACCCAAAGAGGAATACTATTATTTGTTTATACTTAAGAGTGATGTACATGTCACATTTGCGGGGGAAAAACTAAACAGGAATTTTAAAAACTGTTAAAATACACATTGTTAAATGAGCGTACATATAATTTAAGAAGGATAAAAAACGTATATATCTTAATAATCAGGGGTGTTACACTTCAGTACATTTTTGGATAGTATAATTTAATATTATCGTTGTTGAAAACTGTTAAATACATGTTACACTATTTGCGTATATGTAACGCTAAACAGGGATATTTATATATTTGTTTATGCTCATGCGCGTGATACATGTCACATTTGCTGGGGAAAAAAACAAAGAAACTAAACAGGGATGTAAACATTGTTCAAGTACGTAAACATTGTAAAATGTGCGAACATATTTATATAAATTATGACAAAAGAATGTTTGTATCTCAACAATAAGGGATGTAACACTTCTGTGCATTTTTGCATAGTATAATTTATATCGTTGTTTGAAACTTTTGAAATACATGTAACTAGTGTATGTGTATGTAACACAAAATAGGGATATATATAATATATATTTATGTATGCTTATGCGCAATATACATGTCACACTTGCATACAAAAATAATTATAGAAAAATAAAATAAACAGGGATTTTATAAATTGATTAAGAACGTATACATTGTAAAATTAACAATCACATATATTTAGTAAGACAAAAGAATGTGCATATCTTAACAATCAGGGATATTACACTTCTGTGCACTTTTTGGATAGTATACATGTAATTTAATATTATCGTTGTTGAAAAGTGTTGACATTCAAGCAGCTAGTGTATGTTTACACGCTTTGCGTATGTAACGCAAAACGGGGATATGTATATATATATATATTTGTATATGCTTATGCGCGATATACATGTCGCATTTGCAAAAAAATAAAATAAATAAACGGGGATTTTAAAAATTCTTTAAGTACGTATACATTGTTGATTTTACGTTCATTATATGAAGTATGACAAAAGAACGTGCATATCTTAACTTACATCTCTGTGTATTTTTGCTTCGTGAAATTTAATATTATCATGGTTGAAAATTGTTGAAATATATGTTACTTGTGTATGTTTACACGATTGGTGTATGTAACGCAAAACAGGGATATATATTTGTTTAGGTATGTATACATTGCAAAATGTGCCAACAAATATTTCAAGAATGATATAAGAACGTTTATACTTAAACAATCTAATATTGTTGTTAGAATTATTTGAATACATGTAACTAGTGTATGTTTACACAACTTGCGTATGTAACGCAAACAGCGATACTATTATTTGTTTATGATTATGCGCAATGTACATGTTACCTTGCAAAAAATACGCACATTACATAGATTAGGGATGCTATAGATTGTTTATGCTTGAGCAAGACTTTCATATAACATTTGTAAAAAAAGACAAATAGGGATGTTAAAAATTGCTCATGCACGTGGATTGTACACAGTACAAACTTGTCGTTACACATTATGTAAGTACATGTAACTATGTTTTCATGATTTTCGTTTGTAACGCAAAACAGGGATGTTATGAATTGTTTAAGCTTGTGCAGAATGTACATGCATCGTTGTCCTTAGTACTTCATCAGTATCTTCTGTCTCCTCAGACAATGAATGGGGGGGGGGGGTCATTGATTTTCCCTTTAAGCGTATAGTTAAAACTTTAAAAAAAATCTTCTTTTAAAGAACTCAAAGAGCTAGAGCTAAGATATTTAGCATGAAACATGTTCTAATGTTAGTCTACCCAGTTTGTTAAAAAAAAACTGTTTGTGTATAGTAAAAACTTAAATGATCTTTTTTTTTAAAAAAACCAATGAGCTAGAGCTTAGATGTTTAACATGAAACATCTTCTTATGGGTGTCTACCAAGCTTGTTCAAATAAAAGCCCTGGGGTTTAATCTGGCCCGCTCCGGGGGCCTATATACAGGTAAGCGACCTCAGGGCCATCATGGCCATGTTGTTATTGTTCTAATATATTTTGTATTAAAAAATGTTTGTTTTTCACAATTCGTGTCTTTCATGTAACACATGATATATCTCCTAATTAATAGGAATGGCAACAAGGTATCACTTAACCGAGTACAAAATCTAATGTCCAAATATCAGTCAACAAAATTGATATTCATTTACTCTAAAACATATAATTTCTCCTTTTTTCTGGGATATAGAAACATTAGTGTTGATGTATCTCCCTTGTAGAAACTTATTTTCAGGTTGTCAAATATAATGTTATTGATTTAATTTTAATTAATTTGTTTGTTTTCTAAGTTACCGCCTTGTTTTCCTATTTATAGTTACAAATTCTGTCCTATTTATAGTTACAAATTCTTAATTTAAATAGGAATCTAAACTAAGATGCAGACAGTGTTGATATTGTGTCACAAAACTTTGCTGATCATTTGAAATTATCCTTTAAACTGAGTACTCAATTGGAAAAAGGACTAAGTACTCCAGTATTGATTTTAATATTTGTTGCCATTCCTACTAATTAATTCTTATTACAATAATAAGTAAAAGATCAGTCCTGGCTTCTTTTTTATCAAAGATAATTATTTGTATTGCTATTTGTTGCATAAGTGCATTTAGTATGTATTTTACTTCACTTAGGTAGTTTATTTTTCTTCCTTCTTTGTTACAAAGTTGCATTATTGTTTTTTTTTTATACACAGATGTTTAGCTGTATATATTGTTTTATGTCAATGCACACATATATAACCAAATCAGACAAAATATATTTGCCAGTTTTCTTATGCAAACAAGTTAAACTTTTTTGCATACTATGTTCCTTAGCCAAAAAAACTCTGTATCTGGAAACTTTCATGATGTCTTGCGATAGTTCAAATTTACTTACTAGGTTGTCAAAGGATTTTGTGTTTTAAAGCCTTGAACACAAAGCAACTTTTTTTGAATCTCTTTCAAACATGTTCAGTTATTTTTTTTATAATAGTACATTTTAGATAAAATGTGTGTATATTTGAATCTCTTTCAAACATGTTCAGTTATTTTTTAATATCATATTACATTTTAGATAACACGAGTCATGGGCTAGAAAGGGGGGGGGCATATGTGTCGTTCGACATTTCTTGTTTTAATTAATTTGTTTTTCTAAGTTACCGCCTTATTTTCCTATTTATAGTTACAAATTCTGTCCTATTTATAGTTAAAAATTCTAAATTTAAATAGGAATCTAAACTAAGATGCAGACAGTGTTGATATTGTGTCACAAAACTTTGCTGATCATTTGAAATTATCCTTTTAACTGAGTACTCAATTGGAAAAAGGACTAAGTACTCCAGTATTGATTTTAATATTTGTTGCCATTCCTACTAATTAATTCTTATTACAATAATAAGTAAAAGATCAGTCCTGGCTTCTTTTTTATCAAAGATAATTATTTGTATTGCTATTTGTTGCATAAGTGCATTTAGTATGTATTTTAGTTCAATTAGGTAGTGTATTTTTCTTCCGTCTTTGTTACATAGTTGCATAATTATGCTCCCGGAAATATTTACTGGCAGCATATAGTCGGCACCTTGTCCGTCTGTCTGTCCGTTGTCTTGTCCGGAGCATAACTTGAATACCCATGGAGATAATTTGTTTAAACTTGAGACACTGATAGAGGGCATTGAGGGGGAGTGCAGTAAACCATAACTCTATTTTGCCAGGATTTTGAATTATCTCCCCTTATAGAAAAATCTTGTCCTGGACATAACTCTAAAACTATAAGAGATATCAACATGAAACTTTATAGGTGAATAGATCTCAATGGCTAGATGTGCAGTGCAGAAAAACAATTACTCTTTTTTTCCTAATTTTGGAGTTATTGCCCTTTGTCAATTTTAACACTTTAAACTTTGTCCTAAACATAACTCTAAAACTATAAGAGATATCAAGATGAAACATTGTAGGTAGATAGATCTCATTGAGTAGAAGTGCAGTGCAAAAGAACCATAACTCTGTTAAGCCTCATTTTTGAATTATCTCCCCTTTTAGAAAAATCTTGTCCAGGATATAGCTGTAAAACTATAAGAGATATCAACATGAAACTTTGTAGGTACATATATCTCAAGGGGTAGATATGCAGTGCACAAGAATCACAACTCTGCCTTGCCTAATTCTGTAGTTATTGCCCTTTGTTTATTTTTTACTTTCTGAAGTTTTCTGGGGAATAACTCGGAAACCATAAGATATATCAACAAGAAACTTTGTAGGTTGATAGATCACATTGATTAGAAGTGCAGTGCAAAGAACAGTTACTCTGCCCTGCATAATTTTGGAATTATTGCACTTTGAACTTTTTCCAGGAACAGAACTCTGAAACTACAAGAAGTGTACTTTCCTGTGTCCAAAACCTATTCGGGGAGCATCACCCGGCTCAAACCGGGCTCTTATTGTTATTTTGATATACACAGATGTTAAGCTGTATATCTTGTGTTATGTCAATGCACACATACATACCCAAATCAGAAAAAATACATTTGCCAGTTTTCTTATGCAAACAATTAAAACTTTATTGCATACTAAGTTCCTAAGCTGAACAAATTATTATTTAATGATGTTTTTATTAATTCACATTAATATTTACTTATTAATCCTTTCTAGTAAAAAATATTAATCCTTTCTAGTCTACTATGATTATATTTATATGCATGTTTATGTGCCAACTTTTATGCTATGGGTGTATTCAAATTTGCCTTTGTTCCTTTTGCCAACTATTTAAGATTATAGGCCATCTAGCAGTAAACAGAACAGAATAGAACAATAGATCTTATTCCTTACACAAGTGCATTAGTGATAATCTTTTCAAACAAAGAAAAAAAAATGTAAAAATTGGCCATTAAATTCATTTTGGCAGTTTGCAATTTTTATTGTTAACAGACTATCATTTTGGTTTGTCATTTTGTTGTTTATTTCATATATTTATGCTAAGATATAGCCTACTTATTAAAGTTTGATATTACCTTTTCATGTTGTTCATTTTTTATTTACTTTATTGATAAAGTCCTTATCCCACAACAAGTATTACTTTGTCTAAAAAGGAACATAAGAGCTTCAGTTATGAAAAAAGACCCCTGGGTCATTTAAGTATTAGGTGGGCTACTTGCATATTCAAGAGAATATCAACCTTAATAGACCTGCATATCTTTCATTAGCCATTTGTGTCACTTTCTCAGAACAATTCGTCTGTAAATTCAAAGCATCAAAGGAAAACTTTTAAAGCTGCCAGTCTTCTACAATTGCACATCAACAAAAATGGTGAAAATCCATGGTGAGCATAAACAGGAATGGGATCCCTATTCATCTGTTGTCCCTAATGTGTAATTTAGTTTCTCTTTAAATCCAAAGACTGCACATTAACCACACTACAGGAGTCCTCTTTCATCGTTGTTCATATTGTTCTACATATAGGTCAAGGATACGTCTTGCATAGAAACACAATGCACACCTTTATACCTTGCCTAAACCTTAATTATTTGGCATGTGGTATTGCTTTGTTGACCACTTTAAAATCTTGTTCATGTATCTACATCATATCTATTTGTTTAAATGTTTCACATACCAAGATGAAGTGGACATAATTTTTATTTAAATGCATAGGGAACATATGTTCAAGTCTTATTGATATAAACTTCAATGCCTCCATCTTTAATATTGAATATGTACCAATGCCTTGGGAACTTGTACAAATCAAATGTTAATCATGCCCCATGAATCTAAATTCGCCCACACCCAAGAGTTCTTCAGTAATTTATTCCTGTATAGGACTTGTGTCTGTCACTCATTCCAATACTAAATAACATATTACAAAAAGAGACATCTTTATGAATTCTACCTATCTAACATATTTTGGCCAAGGTCAACAGGCCATATAGAAAATGTGCATAGACATAGGGACATCAGTCTATCTGTTTACATGCATCTTTATATATACCCATATTCCTCTTTCCTCCACCTGTAAAGCTGGCACGTCGCGATATGACATATACTGTATCGATGTGACGTAAAAACTCAAAACAAAAAAAATATTCCTCTTTGTTAAGCGGAGAGAACTGGCTTCCATAACTTTATATGTCACTTTTTTTTGATACTCGCTGAAGTCTCTCCAGCTAACTGAACTATCATTTTCACATTTAAACACACCCCTGGAAAAAATTACGAAGCGAGTCGCTACTAGCTTTTTTAAAAGCTAACATTGTGTTGAATCACCCTTAGGATATGTTGCCTGCTTTTTAAATTTGTCTTTTGACGTCTTATCTGTGATATGCAGGCTTCATAACCTCTGATCCCCTTTCAAAATTCCCTTTTAATTAGTTCCGCCCATTGTTTTCTCGTTTAGGGCACACGCTTTTTATTACTTGGGGACGATACGCCGCTTTTCATGGAATGGCACGGAAGTGTCACATTGAAGGTTCCATGATAACCGCCGTATGAACACATCTGCGGATGTTTCTAAATTCAAAATTTTACTATTTCATGTTTAAATGTTGAATTCTGCTTAAGCCGGTGCTAGGGGGCGTGGACGGTAACTTGCACTTTCCAGTACCGTCCATGAACAGGCTCAATCAAACCGAGCCTGCAACATTTTCAATTTTGTCGTGTTGGGCTTTCTTTAGGGATTCTGTATTTTTATCTATTTTATGATCACATCCGTGTTATTTGTGCCGTGTGGCGGCTGTAAAAAGTCTCCCCGTACATTTAATCAATGATGTTATATTTTCGATCCTTGAAGATCGTTCAGCACGACATAATTGTTGTGCTTGTGGTATTTTTAGTTTCAACTTTTCGGCATTTTCTAGTTGGGTGGTTCCAATATTCCTACTTGAATAATGTTGAATCACCCTTAGGATATGTTGCCTGCTTTTTAAATTTGTCTTTTGACGTCTTATCTGTGATATGCAGGCTTCATAACCTCTGATCCCCTTTCAAAATTCCCTTTTAATTAGTTCCGCCCATTGTTTTCTCGTTTAGGGCACACGCTTTTTATTACTTGGGGACGATACGCCGCTCTTCATGGAATGGCACGGAAGTGTCACATTGAAGGTTCCATGATAACCGCCGTATGAACACATCTGCGGATGTTTCTAAATTCAAAATTTTACTATTTCATGTTTAAATGTTGAATTCTGCTTAAGCCGGTGCTAGGGGGCGTGGACAGTAACTTGCACTTTCCAGTACCGTCCATGAACAGGCTCAATCAAACCGAGCCTGCAACATTTTCAATTTTGTCGTGTTGGGCTTTCTTTAGGGATTCTGTATTTTTATCTATTTTATGATCACATCCGTGTTATTTGTGCCGTGTGGCGGCTGTAAAAAGTCTCCCCGTACATTTAATCAATGATGTTATATTTTCGATCCTTGAAGATCGTTCAGCACGACATAATTGTTGTGCTTGTGGTATTTTTAGTTTTCAACTTTTCGGCATTTTCTAGTTGGGTGGTTCCAATATTCCTACTTGAATAATGTTGAATCACCCTTAGGATATGTTGCCTGCTTTTTAAATTTGTCTTTTGACGTCTTATCTGTGATATGCAGGCTTCATAACCTCTGATCCCCTTTCAAAATTCCCTTTTAATTAGTTCCGCCCATTGTTTTCTCGTTTAGGGCACACGCTTTTTATTACTTGGGGACGATACGCCGCTCTTCATGGAATGGCACGGAAGTGTCACATTGAAGGTTCCATGATAACCGCCGTATGAACACATCTGCGGATGTTTCTAAATTCAAAATTTTACTATTTCATGTTTAAATGTTGAATTCTGCTTAAGCCGGTGCTAGGGGGCGTGGACAGTAACTTGCACTTTCCAGTACCGTCCATGAACAGGCTCAATCAAACCGAGCCTGCAACATTTTCAATTTTGTCGTGTTGGGCTTTCTTTAGGGATTCTGTATTTTTATCTATATTGTAAGCGAACAACGTGGATCCTGATGCGCAAGCTGGTCTGGATCCATGCTGGTCGCACTCCCATTATGTTGGTTTTGTCATGGCACGGCTCAAATGTAATTTCACATAAGGCAAACTATTTTTGAATGTGCCTGGATGAAAACAATATTTCAAGAATAAATGTACTCCCTTAGAATATATGAGTAATTTCTTACGCCGGGATGAACAAATATTTTATGCGCACATTAGTTTAAAAAATGAAATAAATTGCACAGTATTATGTTTTACTTTTACACCATGAATAGCATGACCTGATTTGATAATTCATAAGGCAAAACGCATAGGATTTCACTCGACAATCAGGAAAAAATACTAAAACGACTAAAAAGCAGAGAAGTACTAGGTTTGGCATGTAGGATCAAATAAGTTCAATATATTGCACACATATAAACATATTTTGCTTCTAACGTTAACTAGAAAATGATTTGAATATATGTCTTGATTTTTCATGCAAAACTCTACGGAAGAGCATTAGTGTCAGGTATATGTTTTTAATTAACTCGAAATTTCGGGTTACTAACTCGACATTTCGACTTACTTATCTCGAAATGTCGAGTTAGTATGTCAAAATTTCAAGTTACTAAAACCCGAAATTTCGACTTATTAACTCGAAATTTCGACATACTAACTCGAAATTACGAGTTACTTATCTCGAAATTTCGACTTAGTAACTCGAAATTTCGACTTATTAACATTACTGGAATGGCCAAAGTTATGAGTTAGATAATATAAGATATAGTAAGGAGTGCGGTTGAATAATGGAGATGGAGAAACGGGTGCCTGGACAAACTATTAAAGTTTAACTTAAACTTAGTAATGGCATGTACACACCCGACCTCAAAACACAAGGCTTTCTTTAATTTGTACGTTCGGACGTTTTTCAGACGTTGTTTTGTGAACATATATTTTCACTTATCATATTCTTCTCATCCCTGTGAATAAAATGATCCTATACTTCACGTGTGGGACATCTGAGGAAAGTACCACGGAGTGGCCAAAATAGGGCGTGCTGAGGCCTTTGTCAAATTTGTTGGACTGACTAAATTTCTTGTAAAATCGGATGCTTTTATATTATTCCCAACATGTATATAACAACAAGTTCCACTTTTTTTTCAAGTTTTATCAGCACAATATGAATCGAAGTCTTAGTAAATAATGAATAATGTTACAAAAACATTATTAGTATAAAAAAAACGTGACAGACTAACGCCATTTAAAACTTATTGAACATTTATTGGAAAAGAAACATCCGGTTAACACGGAAATGTGGAAAGTGTGATTTAACACCCACACCCCCTCCACAAAAAAGCGAAGGATATGTTCAGTATGTGTGGATTATTTGACCCTATTAAATTGTTCTCTTAATACATAGGTGCTCTGTCAATATGCAACAGCTACACACGAAAGAAAGTAAGCCGAAATTTCGAGATAAGTATGTCGAAGTTTCGAGTTAGTAACTCGAAATTTCGAGTTAGTAACTCGAAATTTCGAGTTAATAAAAAACATACACCTGGCACTAATACTCTTCCGTAAAACTCTGTTTCAGAAAAAGAATATTTTTTTCTGCCTTTATTAAGGAAATCATTATTATTTTCTGAAGATTTATATGCTGGCGAAATGGTCATTTATCTATGTGCAAAGGGCGCAACAGTGCTTTTTTTCAACACGGAAACACACACATCAATTAATGTAATACAATAAAGTGCATTATCCTCTGAAAATTGGCATTTTGATTACTGAGACATAATCTGAGATAGCCAAACTTTTGTCTTAATATCGGTTTATCTGATACAGAAATCTAAAAAAACGGAAATGTTTAGCTCATCCCAAACTGAGAAAAATTTCGGTTTCTGTTAACTGAGGTGAGAATAAATTAATATCTGAGTTGAGATTTTGTCTATGAGAACGTTAGTTAAAACCGGACCACCTTGCTTTGTTCACAGTGAAAGAAAATGTTTGTCCTAAATGAAAAAGCAATTTCGGCATCACACAAGACGGAAGTTTAAGAGGTAATAAAGATTTTGGTAAAAACCAAGAATGTGTATCACAGACAGCTGAAAATCGCAAGAAACGTGTGTATAAAACAATATAACAAACCAACCAATGAGACAAAAACAAAAACAACAAACCTGTCGTGCTTGACGATAAATCATTATCAGTTACCATAGAAACTCGACCTCATAAACATAACATTTGTGATAGTTAATGTAATGTACCACGTGATATGCATTTTCTACAAATACTTGCTTTAAACACATATCGTCTAATTAACTTGAATCTCATCTTGGAGATTTATAACTGTATCGTTAATTTTAATGAAACATGTAATGTTTACTTCCTGATTACGACAACAGTAATTAAAATATGAATTATAAATGTAGCTAGTTTTCAACGATAAATGCGATTATGCAAAACGTCTTGTTTGTACCAGTAAAAAGTGTTATTGTTTTTTAATGAATCTAGTTCATTTTGTACTAGGCTTTTAAACAGTTAATAACTCGTACAGCTGATGGCAATAAAATATTGCTTAAAATAAATTTGTGCTCTATCTTGCTTCCAATCCTAAAATCTGAATTCATTTTCGTAATACGGCCACACTGTCTAATTCAGTTGCAGTTAGCCTTTGCTTTGTAATCAAAATATTAGAGAAACAATTGACACTCATAGGTATGACTATAAATCCTGTTGTACCATTACGTCGCCACAAATTTGAAATAAGTTTAATCTTATTGTATTTTTTACAAACTGGATTTTATATGCCAGAAAATATCGCATATCAATATTTTTTAATTTGGATTTCTTTTAAATAAATTCCTTTAATTAGTATTAAAATTTATTACGTATATATTACATTCCTTAATTTATCAAGATTTGTTCCATTAATCGAATTCTGCGTTCACTGTAAATTCAATATCTTATACCCATTTACGTTTTAAAGTTTAAAGCAATGGATAATTAGATCTCAGTTGCAACTGAAATATTGCATATTTTGTATTCCATCTTAGGAAAAATAAAAAATACACGTTTTGAAAAAATGAAATGGTTTTATAAAAGTGTTCTGAAATTCAGAAGACAGGAAATGAAAAGGGAATGGAAATACATAAAATATGCATTGTGTTGATAAGTTACGTATGTAATGCAATTTGAAAAGTAAAGAATAAGAACGCAGATACATTTACTTCTGTTTAAAAGTTTATTGTAAGTTCGTGTCAACCATATGCATAAAATAAGAAAAACAAAAAATTCAGGAAATACAAAGTGGTATAAATTACAATAGTTTACAAAAATGTTCGAACTCAAATGCGCAGATGCGCAGCCATTTAATATTAGCACAGACTATTAACTATGATACTACAAAGCAAGAGCATGGTTGTGATAGGAAAATAAATTAAAAAGTAATTAACTTATCTTGAATTGTAGTCATGTGCACGTCATCAAAGTTGTAATGCTTTTTCGAGATGACTGCTGTTTATAAGTTATTTAGAGCCATGCGTTATTTCAAGGTGGCATTAATCTTAAATACAATAAGTAATAGAAAGAGCACCGAAACACGAGGCTATCTGATTTGTACGAGGGGGCGTAGCCCCCGAGTATAAATCAGATTGCCGAGTGTTTTGGTGTTCTTTCTCTTTTGTATCATAGTCAAACATAAAAACACGTTCCCTGTTGTCACAATTTTAAACCCCGGGAAAAAGTAACCAATGATCGAGCATCTGAATATGATATTTCTGTCGCTTTCCCTTTCTCTGCCGTCACAATATGTAAACCCCAGCAAAAATGAGCCAATCAACGGGCATGATCTGGAGTGCGGGTAACTGATACCTGCACTCCAGTTACCGCACTGTGCATGTATATGTATACGATTTAACTCTGACACTTTTTCAACAGAAAGGTCCCCAAACTATGATACAATTAGTTTTATGATACCAAAAAAATTAGTATCGTTTATTTTGATACCAGTTTCGATATGCCATTCTCCGTTTAGTAAAAGTGTTATTAGAATCATGAATAATTGATTAGTCCAACAACTTTGGTCCCTTTATTAATCAAGGCATGTTTATTTATGATCCTTGCAATTAACATGTCCTTTAAAATAAATGAATCTTCTCCATAGGACAAGGAAATGAGACTTGTCATCAATCATAACAGGTCAAATTACTTCCTATACCTAGCACTTTCTAAATAAAAATACATAATCCTTAACACTTTATTGTTTTTTTTTCTAAATTAGATATGGTGAAAAATGTACAATTTACGTAATAATTGTGTCCTACATATTAAAATAACATTATAACATCTTACCAATTTATGCTTGGACGTACGCGAACGAAACTTATAAAAATATGATCATAGTTTTAATGAGTGATAGTTTTAATGAGTTATTTTCTGTTGAACAAACAAGCTTAGTGAAACATTATGTTTCAGAAATGTTCGTTGATGCGAAAGTATATCAAGACCTCAAAATAAAATGGTGTTCTAAACTAGGAGACACCAGTATAAAAATGTATTCAAAGTCAATGATTTAAACAATGTAAAGAGCTAGGTTCACTAACAACTGAAAATGGACCAACCTCAGAAATAGCTGAAAACATTTTAATTCGAGGTTCAATATATCTAGTTGATGAAAGAAACATTTTTTAACAAAAATTCGTAACGATGACGTCAAAATTTTCTCTTAATCATTAACGCCTGTTAATCCGGTAATATTAAAGTCAAACGTTTTTTGATCGCGCAAAATAATAATTACGTCACTCTAATATATTTAATGTGAATTTTTCCTTTAACACTAATCCTTACCTAAGTAGATAGCTTTGATGAAATTAACTATATTAATTTAATGTTTTCCAAGAATAAAGTATTTTTAAGCAGTTAACCAATTTTCGGATACACAAAATTCGGACAATTTTGGCCTTTTTGTTTATTATAATTTTTTGTCAGATAAGGGGTAAAATTCACATGTTATTTCTTGAAAATCATAAGTTTTGCGCTTTTAAAATTTGAATATGAATTGAATGACCATTAGATTTACAAATTTACTGAAGAAGGATTGATAAAAAAAAAATTTTTTTAATGTTGCAGGAATAGTCAATAAGTATTATATTCATATATCATATATTCAACATATAAAATAATGAATATATACGCATGAATAAAAAAAATGATTGGGTTAGGATGCTTGTAAAGTAAAATACAAATGTACTAACATAGCGTAAATATCAGGATGATAAATGCGAACATTGCTTTTTAAATAAAGGGTAAGAAAATAAAATCGATATCTAAGGAAAAGTCACTACTTGACCCTGAACAATTATTATATATATCAACAATCAACAAGTTACAAAAAATAAAAAAACAACTTTTTAAAGAAAAGTTATGTGATATCGCTTGTCAATTGAATTAGATATTGAACAAATAAGTGAAAAAATCAACAGTTGTTATTCAGCATCATAACACCATAAAGACTTTCTGTATCATTTCTAACACCATGTTTTAACACTGTGTAAATAAAAAATGTTGCTTGCTATTTACAGAGATTTTAACAAATGAAAAAGTTAATAATGATGAAAGTTGTATCAACATTGTCTTATGGTAATGACGTAAACAACGTCGGCAAGATATGATAAATCAGTCTGCCTCACTGCCAGATGATTCGTCAATTGCCACGACGATTTGAAATTCTGCGGCGTCTAAAAGGTGTAAACCCCAATCACGAACACCATAATTCTCTCTCCCGCTATGACGTCCGTTGGACAGATACCTTACTATGGCAGCAATATGGGCACACATTCCAACGACTGTTGAGCCAAACCTGCACGTGCAGTACCATCCATCTACTGTCTCGTTTTCAACTTGAATCCAAAGCATATATCATTTTGATGAAGAGTGTCTGCTTTGCATCTTAACACAAAGTAGTTTTGGGTCATCTGTGCTGACTTTAGAAATACATGTTTAAATATCATTTGTTTAAGTTTTGATGATATTTTTACTAGACACTTTATATATGAAAAT
>NW_026860965.1:0-11245 GCF_026571515.1 Ruditapes philippinarum
TCCTCCGCATAACAAGAAAATTATGCAAAAATATTTAAAGCTCAGTGAGTTATCATCATTAATCAATTTACTTTACAACATTAATTCAGTCTTCAAATTATTAAGCAATATTCAAACATTAGTTTCGAAGATAACTATTTACAGCAGCGTTTTGAACTATACATTGAATGTTTGACTATATGTTTAAAGTGTGGTTATCAATATAACCAACAGTTCTTCTAATCAGCATTGTTTTAAGGCGTGTTTAGATTATAATTTAAACGTTAAATGTCGCGACAGGAAGGTAACTTAAGCCTAAATACAAGTAAGATGCAACATTTGAAACTATGACCATGCCCTGATAAATCAATGAAGCAACGTTAAAAGACTTCAAAGATTTATCTGTCTTATCTGTAAAAGCGAATTATTCATTTTTCTGAATTCTAATTGGTTCTTAATCCTCTCAGGTAAATTTTGAAAAGCTTAATTATTGGGATATCACCGGCAAGTACAACTTAGGACTTAAACATTTTATATCTTTGCACGTAACTAAAAAATTGAGTTCAATTCAAGCTTAGGTAATAACTCACCTTAGTCTTACTATATAGTATTGTGTGATTTATTTCCAAACGGTTTATGGCATTTTTTACTCATTGGAATTCCTCAGGAGATAGAGCGGCTGCGGATCGCATGCAAACATTTTCGTAATTCTGTTTATACTTTTTACCGGTGATGATATTGGTTTCGTTTGTTGGCAACTCACTGGTCTTAATTGTAGTGTTTCATAAAAAGAAAAGAGATTGGCGTCAACGCAATTATACATTGCTTCTTTGGCAATCGCTGATTTGCTTGTCACCTGTTAAACCATATTGAATGAGTATCTCTTGAACTATGAATTTGTAGATCGGATATATTCGACACTCGTTTGTAAACTCCGAACAGCTCTTGCTTAGTCAAGTCGTTCCGCTTCCGTTTGGCAGCTTGTCGTCATTTCCAATTAGAGGGCTTTTATTCCAAACAAATGTCATTTATTCTGCTCCTATGGGACGGCAAAATTATCTGTTATTGCAGTTTGGACAGGGAGTCTTTTAATATGATTTTGCATGACCGGCGGTACTTACTCAAAAACCGTCCATCTCACAACAGAAATCACATGATTTAGTTGCGTTCTGTATGAAGAGCTTGAGCTTGCTACATTTGGTTTTTATTTACAAAAAACCTACCATGTAGTTTTACTTTTCATACCATACACATGGATTCTTAGTTGTACAGTGTTGACAATCGTCTTGTTGGTAAAAAATACCACGAGATCATCAAAGAATATTGTGACAAGCTCAGTCAAGGTCATGTTAATAGTTCTGAATATAGTTTTCTTGATTACTCAAGGTCCGTGTCATGTTTACATATTACTAGATGAGATAAATTACTTTGGTAATCCAGATGATAAAGATAATAAAGATGAATAATACAAAGTCGGCCACAAATTTCATGCTCGATGCCAACAGTTCTTTAAATTTGTATATTTTCTAAGCGGATCAAAGTTTTGAAACGATTTGAACTTCTGGATACAAGAACGAAGGAAAATTATCGCAATAAAAGACTCAGCATTCACCGGAAAAAAGGTCAGTCAAAATACTGAGGTAGTGATTTTATTTTCATAAATTAAGAAAACAGTTGCAAACTGACTGAAAATATTATGCAGTTGCAGTCTGCACATAGATAGATATAGACGTCAATGCACTTGAAATTATATTTATATCACAAAATTATAACAAAGTAGTTTGTTGTTTTAGTCAGCAAAGATGTTAAACGGTTTATTATATTAATATTATATTACACATTTTTGTTAATATTTAAACTACATATACAAATGTAGTATATTTCGAAACCAGTAAGGTAAATGTATCAATGCAATTGACTTCACTCTTGTATGCTTTGGAAACCTTTCATAATTTACTTATTGTAATATATAAAGTTAAACCTTAAGTTGCTAAATATCTAAATTGACTTGTCAATCGTTGCGTTCATTGGACACCACCCTTCCTAGTTGTTCTTGTTTTTTCACATTTTAATGTATACAAATCAAGGGAAATTTTAAAATATGTAATAACTCAAAAGTAAACAAAGCAAACCAGATCAGAGGCGCAGATTTGCTGGTTGACTTTAGTCTGCCCTGCCTTCCTTGTGGCTGAGGGATTGCCAGCAGAATTGCAGCAACCGTTTATCCCAACGTGACCATAAGAGGCGACTAAATGGGTTCGAAGGACTGGAGTCTATGCAGTTCTAAGCTCTAGCAATCATTTTGACATCTAGTGGTACCTTACTTTTGTAACAGCCGAGGCTAGCCAAATCGTCTTTCCTGTTGTTTTTTGCGCCAAAATTGTGCTAGTGTGCCAGAAAAAAAATAAAACAAATAAGTCTGCTCTTGTCACATATGTAAAATATGTTGCCACGAGCAGGCTAAATGTAAAGTGAGGTCAATGTACAAGGGACATGACGTGCTTTGGTTGCACGCTTGGTCCAAGCAAGAAAATTTGTTGCGAAATTGACAAAATGAACATTTAAACGTACAGCTGCGAATAAATAAGCATATATATCGCCCTGGAAAATCAGTTGTCAAATCTCAAAATATACATAACCTGTTCATATGTTCAATTACTTCTTCATATCAGAAGCTAGGAAGCTGAGACCTCAAAATAACAAGAATAAACATCAACAAGGCATAGGCAACGTTCACAGGACGCCGCTCCCGGACACACACAAGCAGGACACCCAGAAGGCACCAAGCAAGCACCCGGAGTGGACACAAGGGCGAGACATGTAATGTAAAATAATATAAACAAAAACAGGCCCATAAGGGAATTAAAGGGAAAAGGGCTGTACGGGTGAAAAGGTGGGGAGGGGGGGGGGGGGGTTAAAATGGAAGGGGGAGAGAAAATACCTACCGTCAACGACAATCTTACGAGACAGACATCACAAAACATGTGAACATCCAAAAACAAGTAACATTACAGACAAGCAAAACACGTGAAGGAACACAATGGGGTGTGCCATATACATTGCTTTAAAGAATATGCATATTAAAGAATTATTTCAAAACAGCATACAAATCCACTAACATGAAGAAAATACGTGTGTAACCACTACACGTCCTGCCCTTTGAAGTAGAGATAAAATGTTTTGCTTTTGCTTAAGTCATATACATGTATGTTAAAGTTCTCAAGTAAGGCCAAAAAAAAAATTGCTTGTTTCCACTACCAGCTCTGAAAAAAATAGGGTCGGTAGGTAGGAATTTTTTTTTTTTTTTTTTTTGTGAAACTTGACTTCATGAATATGTAAGTAAAGAAATGATATAATAAATGACACTTAGAAGTTTAGACTGCAGTAAAATGCTAGAGTGTTTGGTATTTAGCTGTTTAGTGTCAAGATACTGTGGCATGCTGTTGAAAAAAAAATACTTTTCAATATAAAATTTATTACATACATATATATATGTTTATTTTTGCACTTATATTGTTCCTGAATAAACATTTAATAATTGTGCATGTTATGATTTTTTTCGTCCAACCACTGTCCCTCAATTTTTATAATAAAAAAACAGTCACTACTCTTTTCCATAAGGTCTCTTTGTCACAGACACTTTTCCACTATTTTTACAATTGGCACAAATGGGAAGGACTGTTCTATAACGTTTTTTCAGTTCTGTATCAACAGATGCATCACTATCTCCACAGTATGCGCACACATTAAACCTTGCAAACTCACTGCTATAGTATGGAAACTCCACTTGACTACCACAATTAACAGCAGTCTTAATATAAACATTTTTCAGCAGTTCATGTCCAGAAAGAGGAGATCCACATGTGTAATCATTTTCAGAAATAGCTGTTATCAGAACTAAATTTTGACGACTAGACAATTTGGTTTTACAATAATAAACTCTAGGTTTTTCACACTCCACACAATTAACTATCCTCGTGCTGTCTGGGCTGTAAGTGGAAATGGTGCTTCAGATTCAGTCACATCAGACACACTCTGTTCAACATCCTGTGAAAATATAGACAGATTCTAATATAAAATTGGGTTGAATACACTTGACAGATGTATATTAAACAATGTATATAAACTTTGTTTTAAAGTATTATATATTTAGTATTTAAAATGACACTATAAAATGAAAATGGAAAATATTACTATAAAGGCAGCTTCCTTGAAAGTAAAACTGTCAAAATGCTTTACCTAAAAACTGTTCATTAACTTTAATTTAAAAGTCTAAAACATTATTTAAACTTGGGCATAAAGAGACCTATATGCCAAGAATGCAAACAAAATATGAAAGAAGTGTTGTCCTTTTTTTTTATCTTGATTATTAAATTACAACATATTCATATACAAACCATGTTAATATCATCTTGATTGGTCACATTGTCACTTGTGTCACCAGTTTCGTTCAAAGCCCGTTTCTTAGCAGTTCTTGGTTTCGTCACCTTTTTACGCTCTGACTCTTTAAAGGTTGGGCGGTCAGACTCGTCAGTTACTTTGCCCTTGCTGTCTTTGTATGATCTGTAATGCTCCTTGTCATCTAAGAGAACTGGATCTGGAAGCCAGTCTAGATGAACATTTTCGGAAAGTTGTGATTTTCTACAGCAACTCTCATCATCACATTTCTTAATTTGAAAGCTATAGTGGCGTTCTCGGCAGTGATTTTCCATCCACTTTGTAAGTGACAAGACCTTTTTTGTTACATTTTTCACTAGTTTCCCTAGATTTAGTTCGGGAAATAGTTCTCTCAAATGCCTCTTACATAAATCAATGTCCTCTTCAGTGACTGGGTCTAACACTTGGACACCTTCCCCTTTTAATTTCAATTTTGAAAATCTGTTACGAACAATACTTTGAACAGACTCTACTGCTTCAATGTAAGCCTGTTTTACCTCTGGAGATGATTTTTCACGAATTTCTTTCATATTTCCATATTTCTTTAAATGCTTTTCAATTTCATCATTGCATTGTTGTCTTTCTAAGGAACAATTCTGTAGTCCAATGTTTAATAATGACATAATGCGCTCGGCTGGATTTCTCCAGCTATGTCCAGGTGCACACCTGCACATTACAAGCATATCAACATTCAATTCCTTGAATAAACATACTGCAGAACACTGCACACTTGCTAATGTGTTCCTATGGTCAGTTCCTCCATCTGTGTAAAGTATTAGAATGTTGATGTTTGGCTGATGTTTAACAATCTTCACCAGAGTAGCGGCATGTCTAAATGGATTTGAAGACTGAAATACAGAGTCATTTACGGTAACATGTACTTTTCCTCTAACAAACGAATGCTCGCTTGAGTCTGGTATTTCACACTGCAGTGATACTGATGGAGTTAGAGATGACTTGGTTATATCATGATCTCCGGCCACAAGAGTTGATGATGTTGGTACTATAGTCTGTTTCCCCCTTACTCCTGTACTAACAGCAAATCCAGGTTCACCAATGGGTACTTTTGCCTTATCATCACATGCAAACATAGCAACATTACACTGTGTTTTCATTTCAACAGCAAATTCTTTTAAATACTTCAGAAGAGCATTGCAGTAATGCTCATCTGGATGGCTAAGGCGCAGCTGTCTCCTCTGAATTTTATACTGAACCTGTAAGCGGCTGGTGAAGTTCCACGATGTCTTGGCATATTGATTCCTTGGAGAAAATTGAAGTCTTACAAGAGTTTTGGAAGGTATAGGGGTGTTCTCTGGACAGCGTTCTTTTGCTTGTTGTATCATGTCCTCAAGTGACAACCATTCAGAGAGATGAGCCTCACCATGTCTTCTGTCATCAACAGCAGTTTTGTTTTCAATAATGTTCTGCAACTGTTCAAAAAACACATCAAAAGTGTGTGAGGGTCTACCAACATTCAGAGTACGCAGATCAGCCACAAGACCTTTATGACCAAGAAAAATAAGTCGCAAGCGTTCTTGCATATCTGGATGGGTAGCCTTTGAGGCATCCAAGGCCAATTCTTTGTAAATAAATTCTGTGACTGAAGGCAATACACCAACAATATTGTTTTAGCTTTCTTTAAAAGCCCTTTTCTGTGCACGTGTGTGGTACTCTTTGAATTCATCCTTATGTTGCATGACAAATCTAGCCCCTTGAGTAAGAATTTGGGGTATTGTACGATTTTCAAGAACACGAACTATACATGAAGTTGCTACTATGCCTCCACCTGGACTAAATCGGTAGATATCTATAGGTACGGACAACTGAAGCTCTTCAAAATACCTTGCTCTCTGATTGTTAGTTTTGAAAAGCTCTTCCAAATGCTCATTTTCATCAAAAAAGATATGTTCACCAATGTCTAATGAAGAGACTTTAGTATTTAGGATGGAATACTTATGTTTCACACCAAGAATACATTTTGTTTTATGTTCAACTGTTGCATGCTCGCCAACAGTTTTAACAGGATGGTCAAGACTGTGATTCTTTTGAATTTGCTCACATTTCTTTTTCAAGTACTCACAATAAGAACTGAAACAGTCTGCTAAAGATTTTATCTCTGTGTATGCAGTACACCATGCAGGACTACTCCTCATAAATGGCTTTAACAACAAACTGTACAAGGCCTGACAATGACTTTGCAGTTCAGTTTCACTTAGTTTATGAGCTTTAACTTTCTTTTTTTTAATGTTGTTTAGGTTCTGAAACTCTGGAGAGTTGAAAAGTGAAGGTATGGGTTTCATATACTGTACTCTGGAAGACTCTTTAAAGGTTTCATGGTGGTTTGTCACATACCAAAGAGCATTACATAAAACCTGAAAAACAGACAGAATTATTATTTAATAGCTGTGTATTTAATGTATAATCATGTTTTTGTATATTCAAATATCATTCAAACAATCAAGTCTTAAAATATAAATGGTTAAAGTTCTTAAATAAACACAAATGCAAACACTGATGCCATAGTTACCAAAATATTTCTACTCTCAGTCTCTTTTAAGAAAAATATTCTATATTTATATTTTATATAATGAAATCGTGACAACTTATTTCCTGATTTTTATGTCAGATATATAGAGAAATTACAATAAAATTAAAAAAATGACACTACTTTATAGACTTTAAATCAGTTTAATACGACCGAAAGTGTTAGAAATTTACCATAGAAATACAAATTAAAACAACATTCAGAAGGACAAAGGTTTTAGAAGCAAAATAAGCACCAGAAAAGATACCATACACCAAGGCAATATAGTAAACAAAGACTGTGAGTTTTGACATAATTATTCTTTGTTACATTGAAGAAGTATTAAAATAAAAAAGCTACATAAACTACAGCTACAAGGATGATATCTTACCTCATGAAAATAAGCTATGGAATAAAAATACACATCTATAAAAAATACTATTTGATGGATAGCCATCTGTTTCTATTTTATATATCTTTTTTGTAATTCTATAGTATGCGGTTCTCCATTTTTTTTATAAATTTAATACCTGAATGTGTTAATATTTAATACCAATACATGTAGCTTTAAAATTTGATTCCCCGCCACCTGACCCAATGAAAAACAAAACTTGATTAAAACCTCTAAAGTATTACAGTTTAATTTACATTCACATTAATTTATATTAAGAGATAATACTTTGTTTTTTTATGTAAAAGAAAATGCCGTGAAAATCTAAATGAATTTGTATAGATAACTGCTTAACACTCACCTGTACCAAATACTGCCCTTCTTCTTTACTGCCCTTTGGGAAATCAAGGTGCTTCATCACAAACAAGTCTACCAGTTTGTTGTACAAAACATCTTTTACATTCACAGTGCCAGATTTTACCCCAGAACTGAAATGTGAAAAATAACTTTCATTTAAAACGTGAATTCTGCTTAAGCCAGTGCTAGGGGCTTGGAGGGTGGCTTACACATTCCAGTGCCATCCATGAACAGACTGGCTCAATCAAACCCAAATACTCGGATTAAAGTCTTGATAATCATATTGTTTAAATATTTTATAGTCTGCTAGCCTAAATTGTCATTTTAAACAACTGTCTATTTTGATCTATTAAAATATAAATATTTTATTATATTTATATTCCTTTTTATAAAATGTTTTTTTTTAATTTTATAAGTCAAATATATAAATCATTTCAATGATTGTCAAATATTAAATTATTTCAACGATTTTGCATTGTCAGATCAAATGCAAAATTAAAAAAGTAAAATTTGCATTCAGATTTATAAAATCAACACTGTTTAATACCAGTAGCATATAAATTTAATAGAAATTAAAAATATTTTAAAATATAAATGTAATTTTTTATTCATTTATAAACCTTGTAGATTTTTTGTCAGGAAACACTCTCCCTTTTTCCATCAGCAGTTCAAATGCATTTGCTGCCTTGTGTGTTGCTGCTTCTGCTGCGATGGCAACACTTTCTAGGAGAGTTGGCTCTTCTTTGCATCTGAGAAAAAGAGATCTTAATCCAAACTGCACAATGTCAGTAACACACAAAGAACTGTCGACCTCCGGTAAATCTTTGAAATCTGTACACGAAGGGGATGTTGAACCGACTACCGACAAACTTAAATTGTCTATTTTATTTTTTAAATCGGCACTGTTGACTGATCCATGTAATTCAAAGAAAATATCAGATATCAAGGCATTGTTCGGAAATGCACATATCTTTTTAACCCCTGCGAATTGTTTACATTTTGCAATTGTAACGTTCAAAATACTCGTAGCCATGTTTCATATCGATAAACGCTTTAGTCTACTGGTAAAGCGTCTCGCCGATAGTTATATTAAAGCGCGCAAAGATAGTTAATAAGAGGAAAGGAATTTTAATACTCGTAAAGAGAAAATGACTATCGTCGAATTTTTTTTTTTGTCCAAAAAAAAATGTAGGGTCGGCGGCAACAAAATAGGGTCGGTCGGGGTAGTGGAAACAAGTAACTTTTTTTTTTGCCTAACTCAAGTAAGAGAATGCCTGTTATGTATTACTTTTAAATGTACACTTATAGGAAACAAATGTTGATGTTGAAAAAAGTATGTACAGAAGAGGCGCTTTTCTTTGGCTTTAAAAATACATATCTGTAAGTTGTTTGTTGCAAGCTTGAGCTTTGATGTTTAAGTATTGTAAACGCTTATATAAAAGAAAAATGAAACGTCCGCACACTTATGTTCTTACACGAATATAAGTCTACTACTGGTTTCACCGGAGGGGTCTAAAGGTATAAAAAAACCCTCCGTCTGTACGTTCGTTCACGTTATCCCATCAAAAGTACTGAAACTTATTGTTCTGAAACTTGAAATATGGGTAGATGGCATTCTGAAGATTATGAACATTTTTTCCTTCCTCCTTCTTGCTATGTTCAACATATTTGTTGCTAAGGCAAAGAATAAACTTAAAAATTATCACTTATATCATGTATGACAATGTTGGTTGTGAAGGCTAGCAACTTTATTTTTAGAGTAATCTCCACCTGGTTCAAGATTTAATGTTGCTTTTGAAAACGTTATATTCTGGTTACAACATGGATGTGCTTAAAAGATTTACCCCTGTCTGCCAGTTCGTCCCTAAAAACTGTTTTTTCCTGAGATAACTTTGAAAGAACTTGGAACCTTTCCGACAAATTTACTTTAAAAAGAGAAAAGTTGAAACACTAAAAAATGAAATCTTTTTTGTTATTTATTGTTTAAACATAAGGGAAACACATAACTATGATACAGACAAACGAAAAACTCAAAAGATTTTAAGTTCATTCATGTTTTCCACAAGGTCATAATTGAATGGTCGGTGGCCCTGGGAATGCTGCTATGGTTCAACGTGTTTAAGACTTGTTATTGCTTGCAAAACTTTAATGATTGCTCGTTCTTTTTTTTTGATTAGTATTTTGAAGTGACCATTGTCATTGTTGTTTTGTTGTTAGATTGTTGTTTTACATATTTTGGATACTGTTAGTTGTGTTATGTTAGGTCGTTGTTGCTTATGTTGTTGCTGTTTTTGATTTTTATACACACACATAAATCGATTCGGCCAATAAGCACCTGGTCGTCCATCTGTTTAAATAGTATATATACTCTATCTGAGCTAACATTTGAATACCTTTGTGGCTACAGTAACAAAAGGTTATTATAATGTCTATTTTTTGTTTAACCATCCATGATTAGGTTCAATCAAATAGAGCTGGCAAACATTTACAATTTTGCGGTGTTGACAATTGTCAGTTATAAATTTTGTGTACAGTTCCTTGTGTATTGCGAATACTGTTATTATTGTTGTTGCTTTAACAACCCTTTCGCGTATTAAAAAGCTGGACTTTTTCCAACATCTTACATCATTATTTTTTTTTTATTAATGCTATCATGTTTTTCATATCGTATAATCATAACACTGTACATGAAATTTATTGGTCACATGCCTGTTCTGTTTTTAACTTGTGAAATCAAGAAAAAGTTCGATCCTTCAGAGGCATTCATCACAAAAAATAGTATGAAAAATAGCGGACTCGGTCTGATTGTGTCCTTAAATCAAGGATAATGATGAAGTGCAACACCCCTTCACGGGGCTAGAACCTTGAACGGTACTAAATTAACCATTTTTAGGTTGAATTATCTTATATTAACACTTTTAGTATTCGGTGCAGTATGGTCTGTTATGTGCCAATATGTAGTAAAACCAAAAAAAAGAAACGAATCACCAAAAGAAGAAATGAAGGGTTTGACAATATTTACAATTTTTTATTGATACATATTTAAGGTAGACCATGGGTAATGGGCACCATAAGGAACTGTAAAAAATTGACAACATAGGACAGTTTATATGTCTCCAAGGTCACCTGTATGCAAAATTTAAATAAAATTTACCGTGTGGTTTTATGAATTATGGATATATTTTCTGAACTAAGACTTTGCCATTAGAAAAGCTTTTTTTCAGAAATGAGGAAACTGTAAATAATCTGTAATATCATCATTATAAAAAAATGTTTTTCTATTGCTCATTGTTAAGAAACAAATAATAACATTCAGGGTAACACATTACACAAGTAAAAAGTTTGTTTCTAAACAAAATGTTCTTAATACGTATAAAAATGTTACCCTTACCCCACCCACTTTTAACACTGATTTTACCATTTCCCTTATCTAAAATGGCCTTATTCAAAATATCCCTAAAATTTATCGAAATGAGGGGTCTGTTTTCAAAGTTTGCCTAAATTTTTTCAAAGGTATATTAGTTGATCATGCGAAATATAAAAAACTTTTACCGTGT
>NW_026860966.1:0-37540 GCF_026571515.1 Ruditapes philippinarum
GGAAAATAATCAAATTATTTTAAAACACATTAGAAACAACATTTTTTGATTTTTATAAAACTATTAGATACACAATTTAAATACTGTTTCAAATTGTTAATTTGAGGCAATGATATAAATACAGGCAACAGATATATCAGTTTCAAAGCTTGTGTCCGCCATCGAAGATTTTTTTTGTTAGCCAGGTTCGGCTGGAATAGCTAGAACTGACTAAAATAGTTACTTATGGAGTTAATTTGTCCCTGCTTGTTGTAGATAGCCTGTTCGACTTTTGTCTCCTATTGAAATTGTTTTTTTTTATTTATAATATATCATCATTTAATCTTAAAACGTTTTAGCTATTTCTCTGCAATTCTTTAAATACAAATAGAATTTTAAAAATATAACAAAAAGTTTATCTCACTTACATCTTCTTGTCTATCTTGCAGTAAATATGGCGTTTTCCCGCCTATACGGAACCTCTAAGATTTAAGAGCTTAGACCTAAGTTCTAAGATCTAAGTTCTAAGATCTAACATTTAAGTTCTAACTTCTATCTCAAAACGGCCTCAATGGGATTCCATATAAAGCAGAATTTGAATTATTTTTCCTTTTTCAACCAATAATGATGGAAAAACCATATTGCCTTTATAGCATAACATAACATAAAGTATCATTGAACCCGACATGTTGATCATTTACTAGTTGTACATGTATGTATTAAACTACAGCAATGCTGTTACATACGACTCCTTTTTTGGACAGACGACATATACTTTTTCCCTGCAACAAACCTAATAATTAATAAAATAATTACTTGGAAACAATTATTGCTTCATTCTCTTTATAATAAAGTAACACAATTTTGTATTAAATTTTAACTCACCGCAAATGTATAAAATCAAAAATAAGAACACATTATGGAGTTGCATCTTCATTATTGCGTCTGACCACAGCCCAAATATTTTTTTTATAACTTCCTACTTCTGTAATGTCATATCCTGTGTTGTTTTTTTTAGCCTTTAGCTTCCGCTATATACAATATTTGAATTCACCATTCATATGACAAAAATGACAAAAATGTACATACATTTATGAGTTTTTTTTTTAAATTTCATTTTAATATGAGTAGATTGTCGTTTACAGGTTCTACAAAAATACAATTACGAATGAAATATACTAAAACGTTGATCAATTTCTGAATAATCGCCTATATACGAAACTAAGGTTTCAATAATTGTGCGACTTAAACTATATATGTTTATGGTTATAATTCTTCGGTGGATGTACAGAAAAGTATTTTAATGCACCTGTTTCAGAATTAAGTCTGTGAATTGAGAGACTGTACACAACAACATTCTAGATTAAAAAGGAAAAAAAGTCAAAACAGAAACAACACAGTATCCCCTAAATCAATGAAAACAATTAAAGTAGTAAATACTGAGTCGGATATAAACGACATTCGACCCATACGGTAATTATGAATGGTATCTAAAAGAATCGGAAATTGTAAAAAGTACCTTTTACCTTTTTTCATTTTATAAAATTGGGTAACTTTAATTGATGTGTAGTGCAATTTATTTTCGTCTTATTATATTTGGATTAATTACATTATTGTTTTAATGATGATATCTATAAATATTCTGCTTTCATAGCAAGTCAACACTTTTTTATAGAACAAAATTGAAAATTTTGTTTGTTTGTTTGTTTGATTGAGTTTTATGTCACACCGACACAGTATAGGTCATATGGCGACGTTCCAACTAAACTGGTAGAAGTAGAGACCTCTGGTTCTTTCAGGCACGAACGGGCACCTGAGTAGAGCCACCGACGTTAAAATTGAAAATAAACAGCATTATGAAAAGTATAGTAGTTATGCGTCAATCCAAGTGTGTCACAGTGACAAGTGGATACCTATATTTAAGGGAAAAAACAAACAAGATTTTTTTTCTGTGGTGCTATTGAATCAGAATGTCATGCACTTCTTAAATAGTATTTGTTTGATAATGACCTTGGAACAAAGTTATTGATAAAGGACTAGGATGAAGCATACAGTTTCTAAATTTGATTTTAAGTGTTTACTTTAGTTGATTAAATGCTTCGCCGAAATATGATATTCTAAAGCAAATACATACAGATGGGTATACGCAGTATGTCTATTTAAGCAATTCTATGCATTATTATAAAGTATCGGGTGGGATTGTTGCTAATTAATAAATATTTCTTCAACAACATAAGAATCATTTAGTTTATTTATAACTTTGTACATATCACATGTTTCAGAATGTCATTATTATAGTAATCCGTGCTTGGGAAAATTTCTATTGTTATCCATCGTTGCAATATTTTTATTGAAAGGATATCCATAGACTTTACAAAAAAGCAATACCTGCAATAGCGGATCAAGAATACGAGTATGTACCACTACTAATGCTGCAACAGGAACATATATAAAAATCGATTTGTTCAGATCATTGTTCACACAATGAGTCATTGCACAACCATCATCTTAATATCTGTCAACAAAGCTTATGCAATATCCAGCATGTTTGTGACAAACCAAGGAACAAGAGATTTTTGCACATATCTTGACTTATCTTTTATCTTCTTCGCACTCCTTTTTGCATGTAGGTGAGGAACACAATCAATTCATTTGTTCCCCACAATTCAATATTACAGTCATCATCTCTTTTCTTATCACAGAACAATTTTGGTTGCACGTGTTGTTATACATATTGATATGATGCATACCGTTTATAGCGTTTACCAAATTTATATGATTTTATTTTACAATTTTCTTTCAGTTGTCCTTCTAAAATCTAGATTTACAAATTTGCAAATTCTCCGAATGAAATGCTACAAAAATATTACAATTTATGGCAGATCTATGGTGGCTGATTTGTGTCATTCGTGTTTTGGCCCCGCTACCCCGCCAAGCGAAAAGTGGAGAATTAAAACGGCGTGGTCGCGGGACGAAAACACGCTAATTATCGGGGGCGCGAGGCGAAATTTAATAAATAATACTTCGCCCTGCGTGGGTGCGGGACGAGATTTAAGAAATTAAACGGCGACTTTTCGCTTGGCGGGGTCGCGGGACGAAAACACGCTAATTAGCGGGGGCGTGCGGCGATGTTACATTTATTCAACTTCGCCCCTCGCCCTCGCTTATTAGCGTGTTTTCGTCCCGCGACTCCGCTATTTTATTCCTTCAATCTAACTCCATGCCCCCGCGGGACGAAGTTTTATTTAATAAACTTCACCCCGCGCTCTCGCTTATTAACCCGTTTTCGCTCCGCGCCCTCGACATTTTGACTTGTTAATATTCGACTTTCGCTGAGCGGGGTCGCGGGGCGAAAACACGAACCGGCACAAATCAGCCACCATACATATCACCTTTTTAGGAAAGATTCATCTATTTTTACATATATCATTCGCACCTGTTTATGGGCCACATTTTTAAACCGTCAGTTCAGTTCACATGAATTCACCCCCGTTACCATCATGACATTACCCAGTTGTTTGACGACATTTCTTTCAATTCAATTAACAGGTTGAATTGTAAACACACCGTTAGGACACATTTTTCATCACTTTTATAACATGACGTAGAGCTAAAATCTTTAGGACAATCACACCCCAAAAGTCCTTGTAACAAGAACAACATACCGTCGGCTTAAACCAAACCTGCGACATTTTCAGATTTGCAGCTATAGTGTTCTTTAGGGATTCCGTTTTTTCGAATATAATTATTTTGGACATGGATTTAAAAATTATATCGATCTATTATCAATTTTGTAAATAAAGAGGATTTGAAAGTTCTATTAAAATGAAAAAAGGGGTTAAACATTGCACAATTATTTTCCTTTTATATTTTGCTTGTTAAACACGTGTGTTTTATAAAGTTTAAAATTTAAAAAAATAAATTGCTTCTTTTATTCTGTTAAATTTGATAAAGGTGGCCTAGTCCTGGTTTTGTACGGGGTCCCGCTGGTCTCCCTGTCGGTGGTCCTATGTGGCTGGATCGTATGGGGATGCTTCATTGAACGCAGCTTTATTTTTAGATCTTGTTTAGATTTTGGTATGAAATCCAATATTCATTTAAATATCAACTTTCAAGGGAGGTTACTCTGTCTGACTTAATATGGGTAGGTAAGAGTGGTTTCCCTTTGCATTGTCCAAGGGAGATAACTATGTCTGACTTAATATGGGTAGGTAAGAGTGGTTTTCCTTTGCAACTTTCAAGGGAGGTTACTCTGTGTGACTTAATAAAGGGTAGGTAAGAGTGGTTTCCCTTTGCAAGTGACAAGGGAGGTTACTCTGTCTGACTAAATAAAGGGTAGGTAAGAGTTGTTTCCCTTTGCAACTTTCAAGGGAGGTTACTCTGTCTGACTAAATAAAGGGTAGATAAGAGTGGTTTCCCTTTGCAACTTTCAAGGGAGGTTACTCTGTCTGACTAAATAAAGGGTAGGTAATAGTGGTTTCCCTTTGCAACTTTCAAGGGAGGTAACTCTGTCTGCTTAATAGGGGTAGGTAAGAGTGGTTTCCCTTTGCAAGTTTCAAGGGAGGTTACTCTGTCTGACTAAATAAAGGGTAGGTAAGAGTGGTTTCCCTTTGCAGCTTTCAAGGGAGGTTACTCTGTCTGACTTAATAAGGGAAGGTAAGAGTGGTTTCCCTTTGCAACTTTCAAGGGAGGTTACTCCTGTCTGACTAAATAAAGGGTAAGTAAGAGTGCTTTCCCTTTGCAACTTTCAAGGGAGGCTACTCTGACTAAATATAGGGAAGGTAAGAGTGGTTTCCCTTTGCAACTTTCAAGGGAGGTTACTCTGTCTGACTTAATAAGGAAAGGAAAGAGTGGTTTCCCTTTGCAACTTTCAAGGGAGGTTACTCTGTCTGACTTAATAAGGGAAGGTAAGAGTGGTTTCCCTTTGCAACTTTCAAGGGAGGTTACTCTGTCTGACTAAATAAAGGGTAGGTAAGAGTGGTTTCCCTTTGCAACTTTCAAGGGAGGTTACTCTGTCTGACTAAATAAAGGGTAGGTAAGAGTGCTTTCCCTTTGCAACTTTCAAGGGAGGTTACTCTGTCTGACTTAATAAAGGGAAGGAAAGAGTGGTTTCCCTTTGCAACTTTCAAGGGAGGTAACTCTGTCTGACTTAATAAGGGTAGATAGGAGTGGTTTCCCTTTGCAAACTTTCAAAGGGAGGTTACTCTGTCTGACTTAAATAAGGGTAGGTAAGAGTGGTTTCCCTTTGCAACTTTCAAGGGAGGTTACTCTGTCTGACTAAATAAAGGGTAGGTAAGAGTGCTTTCCCTTTGCAACTTTCAAGGGAGGTTACTCTGTCTGACTAAATATAGGGAAGGTAAAAGTGGTTTCCCTTTGCAACTTCCAAGGGAGGTTACTCTGTCTGACTTAATAAGGTAGGTAAGAGTGGTTTCCCTTTGCGACTTTCAAGGGAGGTTACTCTGTCTGACTTAATAAGGGAAGGAAAGAGTGGTTTCCTTTGCAACTTTTCAAGGGAGGTTACTCTGTCTGACTTAATAAGGGAAGGTAAGAGTGGTTTTCCCTTTGCAACTTTCAAGGGAGGTTACTCTGTCTGATTAAATAAAGGGTAGGTAAGAGTGGTTTCCCTTTGCAACTTTCAAGGGAGGTTACTCTGTCTGACTAAATATAGGGAAGGTTAGAGTGGTTTCCCTTTGCAACTTTCAAGGGAGGTTACTCTGTCTGACGTAATAAGGGAAGGTAAGAGTGGTTTCCCTTTGCAACTTTCAAGGGAGGTTACTCTGTCTGACTTAATAAGGGTAGGTAAGAGTGGTTTCCCTTTGCATCTTTCAAGGGAGGTTACTCTGTCTGACTTAATAAGGTAGGTAAGAGTGGTTTCCCTTTGCAACTTTCAAGGGAGGTTACTCTGTCTGACTAAATAAAGGGTAGGTAAGAGTGGTTTCCCTTTGCAACTTTCAAGGGAGGTTACTCTGTCTGACTAAATATAGGGAAGGTAAGAGTGGTTTCCCTTTGCAACTTTCAAGGGAGGTAACTCTGTCTGACTTAATAAGGGAAGGTAAGAGGGGTTTCCCTTTGCAACTTTCAAGGGAGGTTACTCTGTCTGACTTAATAAGGGAAGGAAAGAGTGGTTTCCCTTTGCAACTTTCAAGGGAGGTAACTCTGTCTGACTTAATAAGGGTAGGTAAGAGTGGTTTCCCTTTGCAACTTTCAAGGGAGGTTACTCTGTCTGACTTAATAAGGTAGGTAAGAGTGGTTTCCCTTTGCAACTTTCAAGGGAGGTTACTCTGTCTGACTTAATAAAGGGTAGGTAAGAGTGGTTTCCCTTTGCAACTTTCAAGGGAGGTTACTCTGTCTGACTAAATAAAGGGGAGGTAAGAGTGGTTTCCCTTTGCAACTTTCAAGGGAGGTTACTCTATCTTACTTAATAAGGGTAGGTAAGAGTGGTTTCCCTTTGTATGGGACAAGGAAAATTCGTTTTCAGGGATCTGTACTGGAAAGTGCAAATGACAAAAGTCAAATTTAATATCCGAAAGATAATGAATTTGACAAGATAATATTATTTTAAGGGACTAAGAACATTAATGTCAAAGTCTTGATATTTCTAAATGAAACATTTATAGTGTAAAGAAAGAATATTATGTCAATATCAATTGCCAATAATATAATAGCTTGGGGAAAAAAAACTTAACACGTTCAGAAAATTCTTCTTTAATTCAAGCAAGATATTATCGCTTTTTTACAAAATAATTTGCATACAAAATATTTATTGTTTACAAACTCAATGATGTCAAAAGAAAATTACTTCATGATACACGTTTTTTAAACAAAAATAAAGATATCTCAGAGTCCGATGGGTTTCAGACTTATTAATGATTCATATGTTAAGTGTAAATGTTTAAAGGCACATAAAGTCTTTAAAATCCATATGTTTTAAAATTCTTAAGAAGGCAAACATGTGTTTAATAAGGTTAAAGTAATGGATTAAGAGCATGTCACTTGTTTTACAATTGAACAATTTAGCACCAAACATGAAAAGGTAGGAAAATATAAACATAGTTGTATTTTGACTATTTTAGACTAAAACTAAGGGCAAAAGGTTTTTCTACAACTATTCATAGCAACGGGAGTGGTAGTGTTCAAAGCTTAAACATGGTAAAGATGTTTTCGAGAAGTGATCATGACTTAAACTAAAAATGTAATAAAGTTTTGATAAAGACTCAAACATAAAACATGTCAGAAGTTTCTAGAGGTGTTCATTGTTCATGGCCACGGAAACGTTAAAGGGCCTCCATTTAGTGCGAATCAAGAGGTGTAAAGACGACTGTTTTGTTTGATCTGATTGAAATGTTTTAACATAATCAATTCATTTTATTCACAAAGACAAGACCATTTTATTGTCAGTTTTAAAAATGCTTGAATCTTTTTTGTCTTCCCGAATTTTTGTCAAAAGGACCAGTTTTAACGAAAATGAAAATGTACCTTTTAACCTATACCAAAATCTTCAATAATATCGAGAAAAGTTGGGCCTGATAAAGCGATTTTTATCTTTGTGAGTAAAATAACTTGACTTGTGTTAAAATGTTTAATAAAATCGAAATAAAATTAGTCGCCTTTCACATTATCATCTCACTTATTTGAGGCTCTTTAACGCTTCCGTAAATTAATGAAACTATTCTAAGAATTTTCAAGAAGTGTTCATTACCCAAACAATGTTACAATATTTATTACATTGTCCAAGAATTACACCAAGTAAAATCGTTGATTCAAAGTTACTTTTACAAAAACTAAGCTAATTTTCCAGAAGTGTTCATGCCTATATATAAGTGAAATATTTGAAATTGTTAAAAAGGCGAAATCTACATTAAAACATTTCAGGCATTATACCAGACTAAGTTAAGATATTTCAAGTGTTGTTCTAGACACATTACAAATTAAGATATTTTAAGTATGCTTCAACACTTTAACTAAGTTAAGATATATCAAGCATTGTTCCAGACGCAAACTAAATTAGGATATTTCAAGTATTCTTCAAGACTCAAACAAGTTAAGATATATTAAGCATTGTTCCAGACTCAAACTAAGTTAAGATATTTTAAGTGTTGTTCCAGACTCAAGATAAGTTAAGATTTTTTAATTATTCTTTAATACTCAAAATCAGTAAAGATATTTCCAGTACTTTCCAGACACAAACTAAGTGAAGATATTTCAAACATTGTTACAGCCTCAAACTAAGTTAAGATATTTCAAAAATACTTTGAGACTCAAACTAAGTTAAGATATTTCAAAAATACTTTGAGACTCAAACTAAATTAGGATACTTCAAGTATTTTTCCAGACTCAAACTAAGATATTTAGAGTATTCTTCAAGACTTAAACTTATTTAAGATGTTTCAAATATTATTCAAGACTCAAACTAAGTAAAGATAATTAAAGTTTTCTTCAAGACTCAAACTAAGTTAAGAAATTTGAGTATTATTCAAGACTCGAACTAAGTTAAGATATTTCAAGTTTTCTTCAAGACTCAAACTAAGTTAAGATATTTCAAGTATCATTCAAGACTCAAACTAAGTTTAGATATTTTAAGTATTCTTCAAGAGTAACACTTAGTTAGGATATTTTAAGTATTTTTCCAGACTCAAACTAAGTGATGATATTTCAAGTATTTTTACAAACTCAAACTTAGTTTAGATATTTTAAGTATTCTCTAAGACTCAATCTAAGTTAAGATATTTTAAGTGTTATTCCAGACTCAAGCTAAGTTGAGATATTTCAAGTATACTTTAAGACTCAAACTGTGATAAGATATCTAACATAAGACTTCATCTGTCAGACTATGTTAAGGTTTAAAAGAAAGCATTCATGACTCAAACTAAAGTTTGTTATTTTAAAAAATGTCCATGACACGAAAAGGCTTTAGGTATTAATTTCAAGTAGTGTTCATGACTCAAGTAAAATAAAGATGTTTTACTCAAACTTAGTTCATATACATTAAGTATTGTTTATGACTCAAACTAAGTTAAGATGTATCAAGAATTGTTCATTACTCAAACTAAACAGTGTTTTTAATAATGTCCATGGTACATTTTAATTCAATTTATTTCAACTTAAAATAATTGAACATTGACATTGTTATGACTCAGATCAAATTCAGATATTTCAAAAACTGTTTATGACTTAACCTAAGTTAAGATTGTTCAAGTAATGGTCATTAGTAACACTAAGCTAAGAAATTAATGCATATTATTGTATTCATTAATCAATGTACCTTTAGATATCCAATCGTTTCTACGACTGAAATTAATTTCATATTTTTTTCCATCCAAAATATTTGTAAGATAGCTCTAAATTGCTGAATGTTGTTCTTTAAAAAGTACCAGATAACATTAACAAGTACAGCTTGTTTACATGTGACTCAACCTATAATCAGCCATTTTAACTGCTAGTTATACTTAAAAATGGTAAAATCGTTATGTTTGTTCTATATGATAAAGATATGGTATAGTATTTTCAAGACTCAAACTAAGTAAGGCAATTCATTTCATTTTTGTTTTTTATGTCTCTAAGTAAACTTAAAAATCTTAAGTTTTGTTCTTAAACCAAATGTGACAGAGTAATAACATTTAAAAAATACTTACGAATAGTTTTATTACTTATTATATTCACATTCTATATTTACTTAGTGAAAACATTCAAAGCATTGTTTCAAGATTTAAACTCAGTAATGATATTTTAATCATTTAAACCTGCACTAAAATTAGTTGATGCATTTTAAGTTTTGTATATTTGTAAGAAAGTTGTAAGAAAGAAAAATCCAAGTGTGAACATACATGGATATTCTGACTTTAAATCGTTTTTGATGATAAAGTAACCAAACGTATTCATCAGTTCATATATTGCATAAGAATTTGTAATTGGAGCGACAATGACTAAAGGGAGACCAATCTTGCCTTTAGTTACCTCCCCTGAAAATAGAAAATGACGTCAAGGAACAAAGGGACACTCTAAACATTGTTAAATTAAACATCTTATGACTTTTGCCATCGAAAATTTTTAGCCTAACATTATGTTTAATACCTTTTGATTGAGATTTGTTACAGTAGCATTATGATAGTCATTTTCCTCCAAAGTTATTGTTAGTGCGAGTTATCAGTTAGAAAAACAAGTGGAAATGCAGTGTGAACTGGCGGGAAAATGACTAACCATTAACTTAATTTTTGTTTATTAAGGAATCTCCTTTGTTCCGATAATATCATTTGCAATTTCAGAGGAGGTCAGTCTATATTTTAAAACAAGCAGAGGTCTCCTATTTCCATTAATGCAATTTTCAAAAATTAAATTCAAAATTATTATAGGCAAGAAAAGTAAAAATTGATTGAACAACATGTAAACGATGCTAACGTTGTTTGTATTTATTTATATATTTATTTATTTATCTATCTATCTATTTATTTATTTACTTATTTATTTATTTATCATTTCAACTATTTACGTATACCACAAAATCAAAAGAAAATTTCTAAAGACAGTTGGTACAGGTGTAGCTAATGTTGTTCGATAATCAACCACAAACTAAATTAATAATATTAACTATAGACTTTTCCAACTTCCATTTCATTATCTAACATTCATTTCTGAATACCTTCATAACCATTATTGGGAATATAATTTGAATAAAATAAGGTTAGAAGCTGGTCAGACAACCGTATAGAGCCTGGTCAGTCTGAACGGAAGTGCATGTTGGCCTGGCTGTATACTGGTCGCAAAGGCTCGTCACTTTTCGGTCATGCATTTTGAAGGTAAACAACAATGGTCACTCCTAACAATATCATTCTCTCTTCCCATTTCTCCATTTCTTGTTGTTATCTTAATATTTAAATTTTGTTGTTTTAACTTCATCCAATTCAATTGCTTTTATTTTGTTGTTTTAATTTATATTGTTTCATTATTATTGTTACTATTTCATTTCATTGATGCTATGTTTTTAATTTTATTTAATTTCATTATTGTTGTTTCTATGTTATCTCATTATAATTGCTTTTTTTCATTTTTGATCTTTTCGTTTGATTTTTTTTTCATTATTGTTTTTTTTAATTTAATTTTATTTTATTTCATTTTTTAATCATTGAATGTTTTTGAATTGTGACTTATTTCATCTTTATCGTTGGTATTTTCATTACGTTTCTTGTTTCATGGTTGTGGTGGTGGTGTTACCTAAATCTTAAGAAATTTCAAATAGACATTTCTCTCATGACGTAGTTAAAAGTTATTTTGTCTCAGTCTACGGTCTCATATCTTAATGAACATATATTCTTAGTCAAATGTAACATATTACACAACTTGTAGTACACATTGTAAAAAAGTGCATTATTTATCATTGCAATTTTGTTATTTGTCATTATGTTGACGGTACAATATGTTCTATTGCAGAAGATGTACAATGTAAAATGCAAATAAAATATCTATTCTATTCTGTTCATAGCATGCCATTAATGAACTTTTGTTCAAGCACATGAAGAAAAGCCACTTGAGCTAACACACATATGAGTTTTACTACCACGCACAATAACTCTTTACTTCACAAATGCCATAATATAAGACAGATACATTGTAATATATTTCTTAAACTTGACAGAAAAAAACAACAACAGAAAAAACAACATTTGGAGCATGACATTTCTAGGAAAATACCAAATGTTATCAGGTGGAGGAAATATCTTTGTTGTAACGGCATGCACAAGTTCTGTTCCAAACCGGAAGCGTAGTTATTTTGCCGACTGTAAAGGGTGTTTTTCTTCTTTCCGTCACCTGCTAAATTCACCATGGTCCATATTTCTGAAATTTAAAGATCACTGATACATCTGTTTTGTAAAATTTGTATTAAATTTGGAATCATTTTTCTTTGTTATTAAAGGCACATGATGCCTAAGGAATGAATATTTTCCCTACATTAGAAAGATCAAACACGAGTATTTTAACATACAAATAATGTTTTAGCACATGTTAGATGCTTATTAGCAAAATAATTTAAGGCTGAGTGAATGTGAAATAAATTGCTTTAAAGATAGCAAAATGTAAACAAAGTAGTATTTTGACTTCCTTTCAAAATACTAACACACTGAAACTGCGCCATTTTTTTTTTAAAAAAAGGAAAGGAATGTTCAGGTAAATGACCAATGAATATCTTTTTTGAAACTATAACAGGACACCGAAAATAAAAAAAAGCTTCAAATTTGAGAAATAAAAATAAAAGCGTGTCTTAGGCACAATGGGTCTTTAAAGCTACACACCTTAATACCCAGTAAACAAAAACATTTAAAGAAAATATAATACTTCAAGAAAAAATAAATAAAGTGTTTATGGACATGTATAAAATATTCATATCACTTGTAACGCTTTGCGTTTAACGTGCAAATGACAGCAGACGCACAGGTTGAACCACCAAATGTAATCATAAACTCTAATTGAAAATGCTTAATATGACGTTTAATAAAACAACAACAAAATAATTAGTTTTGTTATTCATAAAACTTTTGCTCACTCGATGTCATTAGACGATAATGTTATTAATTCTGGTGCATTTTTAACTGCAATGATCAATTTATTCTGGTTGGGTTTAACACTTTATGCACGTGTCTCTTGCATTCTGATTAGGCTATACTATCAGCTAACCGTGATGTTTAGTAATGTATATTTGAAGTTTCAAGAAATAAAGTTAAATAGCAAAACGCATTTAATTTCACAAAATCTTTAATCAGAAATCTGGCTGCGGACAATTAGACCAACGCATGGTGTGTTGCACAGCATTCCATTCTTTCTCTATAGTCATGCTAAAAACAACCTGTATAACAAAACAGTTTAAATCTTAATCATTGCAGAAACATAGAATTTGTTCTGCGAATTTCTGTGTGCAAAAAGGAACATATTTTGTCATGTAAATTCCTTTATAAAACATTGATTTACAGATATCAAATTTGAAAGGGAAGGGATGGTCGAAGTGATTGATTACTGTTAAGTATGTTTGTTTGTTTGTTTCATTTTACACCAGTACTAGACTACCTTCCTCCGCGCTAAACTACCAAAGTATCTCCCGGGGATCGAACCCACGCCAGAGAGGTAACTGGATTAGAAGTCATAGACTCTAACCCCTCGACCACTGTTAAGGATAGTCAGTAATGACCTTGTGGCTCAGGTATGTACCACTTTATTTAGGAACTGTTGATCCGAGCCCTATTGCATTCACGACAAAGTTTCCCTATGTCACCAGCACGGAATAACTTCCAAGAAGCAGACGACATCAGTGGTTCAATAAGGCTAGCAGGTAAACAATGTTTATGGTTCAGGTAGTCTAAAAACTTTCTTCCCATTCAATTTCAGTTAAATTAGAAAATTTAAAAAAAGAATGTTAAAACTAAAAGGTTTGTACATTATAGTAACTTTTATATCAATCATCTTTAATACAAAACTTCGTTGTTTCAAGATGCCATACTGTTTTAGGACAAAATGAACACACATCTCAATTTGAGCTATAAACACAAGTTGTACGCCTGCAGGTGAGCCGACACTCACAAATTCAAGAAAAACAAATTTAAAGAAAATGTACAGAGATTTTAAGAAAAGTAAAAAAGATTAAAGAACCAAGTAATTATTAATTTTACAATGCGTCATTAACGACCGATTCAATTTTGCAGTATTTATCACCATATTTTTACGGTGTGACTCACTCAGTAATGGCTATTTGTTTATAGCTTGACCTCTTTTTGGTAAGTCTCAGAGTGACTGTAAGTGTCGTTTGTAATGCGTAAATCACTCACTTTGTTCATTACATAATGTTTTTCTTTTGAATGCATTTTCAAAATTTACATGAAAAATTAGCATGAAGCACGTTGCTTTAGCCTGCTTAAGTTACTAAAAGAACTTAAACAATTTCAACCTTTTATCTATGTTAGAGTCTAATTATCAATTATCACAGCTTATTATCAATTATGAAAATGCTAAATGCAAGTTAGCAAACAGGAAAAAGGCCGGTCAAACTGAACATAAGGACAGACTGGCCTGGCTCTATTCTGGTGAAAGGTTCGCTTCAAGCATGTTAAGACAAAAATATATTTATAAAACTTATTTATACCTAACCTTAATCAGTTGGTTCTGTGATAAGGATGCTGCATGTCAAGGTCAATTTGCCGGGGCTCATTTCACATATCTCGTTCTTCCCTAAATTCCAAATCACGAAACTGAAATAAAGATTAACCAAATTAATCTATTTATATATCAAAATGTAATTTGTTATCGTAATGTCACAATAAATGTCACCAGTTCATTAAAAAGTACATTAGAAATAAACTGGTATGTAATTGTACATGATTTATTTAGATTATATATTTCTTATCTTCAGATCCTTATTTGTAATACCTGCATGATGATCTCCCTTCCTTGGCACGAAAACAAATGTAGTACATTATTTTTTTACCTATCTTTGTCACGTATGCTGTAACGACATGCACAAGTTCTGTTCCAAACCGGAACGCAGTTATTTTGCCGACTGTAAAGAATGTGATTTTGTTCATTCCGTCACCTGCTCAATTCACCATGGTCCATATTTCTGAAATATAAAGATCTCTAATGCATCTGCTTTGTAATATTTGTATTTAATTTGGAATGAATTTTTCCCCTATATTAGTAAGAGCAAACATGAGTATTTTAAGGTACAAATAATGTATGCATTTTCAAACTTTACATGACCAATAAGCATAAATCTGAAAGCCTGTTGCATTTATTTTTAACCTATTCGTGAATTAAAGGTAAGCCATATCTTATCTGTCTACGGTGGCACAAAGATGACATGTGTTTGTTTTCATTTATCTCGTGCGCACGAGATACTATGTGGTGGTCACGAGATACTTCGTGGCTACGAGATAGATAAGTCGTGAGAACGAGATATTATGTCGTGGCCACGAGATAATTAGTTCGTGGGAACGAAATACTATGTCGTGGCCACGAGTAACGTAGTCGTGGCCACAAGAAAGTTAAGTCGTGGGAACAAGATACTATGTCGTGGCCACGTGCTACTAAGTCGCGGGCACGAGATAATTAAGAAGTGGGAACGAGATATTATGTCGTTGCCACGAGTTACGAAGTCGTGGCTACGAGATAATTAAGTCGTGGGAACCAGATACTATGTCGTGGCCACGATAAACTAAGTCGTGGTCACGAGATAGTTAAGTCGTGGGAATGTGATACTATGTCGTGGTCACGAGTTACTAAGTCGTGACCACGAGATAATTAAGTCATGAGAACGTGATACTATTTCGTGGCCACGTGTTACTTAGTCGTGGGCACGAGATAATTAAGTAGTAGGAACGAGATACTATGTCATGGGCACGAGATACGAAGTCGTCGCCACGAGATAGTTAAGTCGTGGGAACGAGATACTATGTCGTGGCCACGAGTTTCTAAGTCGTGGGCACTAGATAATTAAGTCGTGGGCACGAGATACTATGTCGTGGACACGAGATACGAAATCGTGGTCACGAGATAGTTAAGTCGTGGGAACGAGATACTATGTCGTGGCCACGAGTTTCTAAGTCGTGGGCACTAGATAATTAAGTCGTTGGCACGAGATACTATGTCGTGGACACGGCATTGTATATCGTTCCCTCAACGTAACTATTTCGTGGCCAAAAGTTAGTAACTTGTGGCCACGACATAGTTTCCCGTGCACACGAGATAAATAAAAGCACACACATGTCCCGTTTTTTTTGCCACCGTAATCTTCTGTAACTATCTGATGTTAAATAAGTACAATATGATTATGTTATTAAATTTATTTGTTGCATTGCAATACCTTGATTTAAAGAAGCGACTTATCTCGGAAACAGTAGTTCAGTTCAATATTTTTTAGAAAAAGCACCAATACTTACATGTATGTTCCAACTGAAAAAAATAACATTCTTTCAAAAAACAAATATCGTACCAAATTAAAAGTTGTCATTATAAATGAATTGTAAGTTCTTTCCGCTTATGTTGTGTGCCATGGTACAAAATGTTGAATAACTATGAGCCCTCTCGTGGCCACATAATATACATGTACCCATGCGGCCAGTGCAGACCAATGTCTGTCGGTACATCCTGGTGACGTCAGATCATGATCTGGACTGTTCGATATTGAGTCAGTACATACCTTAATATAATTTATGACTTTGTCCAGATTGGAGGATGGGCATGTCCATTTTAAATATATAGCAGGGTTAAAGATTAATGTAATCAGCACCTCTGTAAAAAGTATTGCGCTTTATAATATACTTATAAATGAACATTGAAAAATATTAATGAAATAAAATGCATATTTTCATTTTCCGTATTTTCTCTGAAAAAAATTCACTCATGAAAAACATATTTTCCGTATTTTCACTGATATCTTGTCTTACTACCTTCTTCTTACTTCTGCAAATACAGACACTTTAGTGGCGATTCTTTCGAATTGTAATGTCAAAAAAAGAGAATAATGTATATGATTACCAGAAAATTCAAGTTTTTTTTTTATAAATACAGGATTTATTTATGTATTTTCATCTTGTGGTATAAAGATTATAATAATTCACTCGTAGCTACCGCAACTCATAAAATATCTTATTTTCATACCACTCGATGAAAATATCTTGCATTTATAGAAAAACTTGAATATCCTTTACTGTATTTGTTTAGCTCAAATTTGTACATAAGGTTACAACATATAAATTTCTTCAAAATATCTTACCTTGAACGAGAAGAATATGAATCACCTTTATTACAATACTGAATACCAGGGGAAGTAACTGGAGTCGCAAGGTCGAGTGGCAGACACACCGGAAGTCAAAACTTTCCTCTTCAATATTTAGTGTCGTCTGCAACCTGTGAAAATACTATTCATAACATGGTTGAACAAATGTTACAATTGTTATGCACTTTGAAAAAATATATTTTAAAACTTACATTAAAAGTCATTTGTCTAAATTACTGAAACGTAACTGAGCATAAATATTTTCATATAATGATAAGTTTAAACATTCATATAAGTTCACAATGTCGTATCATGTTAGAGTTAAAGAACGTTACATAATTATGATAATATCGGAGATACAAAAATACACGCAAGACCCGTGAAAACCGATTACCAAGTGACTAAAATAACGGTTAATAACCCCACTAGTTTTTCAAAAGGTCGGGATTAAAATGGTTCATTATGAAACACGAGTCTATAATGATATGTAAACATATAATATTGACATGGTTATCATTCTAAATAGTAAACAAGACGAACATTACAAAGTTTTGTTTCCCTTTTTGAAACCCCAGCCTGCTGAAAAGCAGTGAATAGCATATGTCGCCAGTGCAAGCTTCCTGGGAAAAGGGCAGTTTGCAGATTCGTACAATCTGATATGGTGCATGATTGCATGATTACGTCTCCGAGACGACTGTCGTCTGCATGGATTCTTCCCGCCATTTACGCTAGCCATGATCGTCTGCTCACTGACTTTTAACCATTTCACACTTTTTTCAATAAAGTGTTTTTGCACCATCAATCGAAAAACAGTCTGAAATATATAGTGAATCAAGTTCAGTAAATAAATCATCATTTATACACGAACAAATATGAATAGTTTTATACTTTACAATAAAAATAATGTAATGCTAGTGCAATAAATGCAATATTTTGTTATTATGTATTACGATTTATTTTAACCCTTACGCAACTGGAACCAGTCATCAGACCTTTGACATCAGTATAGAGCCGGGCCACACTGCGCAGCCGTTAAGTCTGACCAGACTATCTCAACTTCTATATTCTAATTTTGAAATCCCTTAAACTGCAAATGGACTGTTCTAAATTTAACGCTGGTCGAATCCATTACACAAAATTCAGCATGGTATATTATAACCGATGTAACCAACGAATCCGCGGTGAAATTCATTATGCAGGCGTCACACTGTCCCGAATTTGGCATCAGATGGACACACGAATAAGGAAATGTTCAAATTCGGATCTGATCGTAATAACATCGTGCCATTCGTGAGGGCATCTTTTGCCATCATATGATCCCCGGCTCAATATTTCAAGCTCCGGCAGCAACTTCGTGAGCGGTTCCAAAATCTTTGGCATGCCAAAAAATTGCCCGAAGACATTGCGAAGGTTCATTTTCGTGTTGAATTCGTATGTCAATTTTGCCTTCCGTAAGGCCGTCGTGAAGCCATCTTATCAAATCGTGTAGTCATCGTCGTTTCCTCGCGTGATCATCGGTGCAATATGGCATTTTTAGCCTCAAGAAGACAATACGAAGTAAACACGAAGATTCCCGATAGTTTTAAAAAGGGAACACGACTACGTGAAGCCCCCCGCAAGACCGTCGTGTCACCATCTTATTTTGGTACGATGTCATCGAGATAGGTCCACGATGAGGCCGAAGAAAGCAATTTTTTAATGGCTCAAGCGTTGCATGTTTACCATGGTAAACGGCTAAACCATCTTACTCATCTGTCACTCTTGCACATCTCTACAGAGACATCAAATGCTTCCATTATTTGCAATTAATTATTTACAGTTTATTCCCTGCAGAATTACATGCTTTGGTGATGAGTCAACCGAGAAAAAGAAGGCAGCAGCATTGCTACTTTGACGACACCTTAGAAAATATGATGAGGCCCACATGCCCACCTTAGGTGGTATGATAAAATTTTATCAAATATGATAAGGAAAGGCAACGTTCAATGAACGCAACACCCACACGACCCAGCAACAAGAACCAAGTAACACAAAAGGACCCCCTCCCCCCTAGCAAGGTAGAGCACGGATAGGCTTATCACTTAAATGATACATAAGACGAAATAATGGTAAACGACAAGGAAATCAAAGAAAACAAATAAATGATTGATTTATTAAATAAATAAAACTAGGGGCAATAATAAGGGAAAATACTTACCGTAGACGGGAAAACAACAAGGGACACCGGCAAAAGTGTCACCAAAACAGTATAAAATAACAAAGACGTGCATCTGAGGAATAAAGAGGGCACCGCCTTGGACTGGTCAGCAGCATAAGTACTACTGGGGAGTTTAAACCGGTTAATGGTGCACCAAACCTCACATTTAGCCCACCATGTTCCTATAAACGAGACGGTGTTAATAAAATGAATCCACGCCAAGTAAAATTATAACAGTTGTTATGGTTTCAAAAGGTAAAATAAGTAAAACACCGAAATGAACATGTAGATATAAAGGAATACCTATATGACCATAACAAAAGTACTCAATATTTTAAAGGAAGACAGGGTAACAAAAAATTCACCTACAAGAGCCCGACGAAGCAAGGCAGAAGACGAACATTAAGACAATTCAGTCCCAAATGGCATTAAGAACTGTCCATCATAGACTATCCCACTTGGTCCGTCAGATGTAATACAAAGAGGAAAGGACCAAACTGTTAAAGTGTTGAACACTAAGCATGCGGTATAGTTTGTCCGTCAGATGTAATCAAAAGAGGAAAGGACCAACTGTTAAAGTGTTGAACACTTATCATGCGGTATATCTAAACAAGTAGGGTCAAAACCTCTTTTGGTTAAACGTTCAATAATTTTAGTAAAGGCCACAGAAAAATTACAATGACATCTCCATTAAAATAATTTTTGAATTGAGATTAAATCAAAGTTACGATTGTAAAATTTTGTAAACTATTTACGTAATTTATAATAGCGGTAGTCCTGTTTGAGTAGCTTTCTAGTAATGAAAATATTTAGCTTGTTAAAATCCTTCACGTTGCTAAAAAGCTCTAGCGAATCTAATTTACTGAGATACATATACCCCGTCAGATGTTGCATGGGTACGTCTCCATCTAAATGTGGATAGTTTACTATACCATAGTCAAAGTCATCACTTTTATCATGGATTTTTGTGTGAATAGAATTGTTTTGATAGTAATATGAAGAGCCAAAATAAAGTTTAAACGTAGTTTAATTAGCTCCCGATACTATCTGCAACTGAAATTTGCCTAGGTTGTATACCAACTGGAGGTGAAGGTCACTTGACGCCTTCGTAACCACGTACGAAGGCATCGTACTCAAAATACGACGTCGTGAACCTATCCTGTGACCTTCGCGTGTCCTGCTGGTAAACTAATTGGTACAAAATTGCATCTTTGAGGTGACTTCGTGTGTGTATCGGATGCCATCGCGTGACCTTCGGTAGGAATCGTGTGTGACTCGGATGCGATCGCGTGACCTTCTGTAGGAATCGTACTTTTTTCGGCTGTTGACCAAATTCGGGGCTATCTTCGCACGAAATTAAAAATTTCATATTCGTATGCCCATCTTGTGTCAATTTCGGGACAGTTCTAAATAAAATATTGTTGTATGAATTTGTTCATGATGATTTATGAAAGTTATTTTTGATTATTTGTTTTTAATTCACTATTGGGTCTAAAAAAAGTGCAGTGATTCAGTTCACATCTGTATTTACTGATTACACGTGAATTTCTTCAATGTTTGTAAATTAATGCGCGTGACTAATCAAATGAGAGCATGTTATTCACAGCACTTGACACATTCCTTATTTTTATATATAGGACCTTCATCGATTGCTCGTCGCAATACCATTATAATTATGTATATAAACATTTTTGATAAATGAAAAGCAATAAGTTACATTTCTTTCATTAACTTCACCTATGTGTGGTTAAAAATACGACAATACATTGTAGTAGTGATTACTGGAGCAGCTAAATTCATCAGTGCAATAAAGACATACAAATCTCCCCAGACAAGCCTAAATATTTTGAACCCATCCGTCCTCCCCTGCCCTATCCCCCTCCCCAACACACAAAAAAGTGTCGAACTAGGGCTGCACATGTAGTTCAGCAGACACAAACGTATGTTTGTATATGGAGTAATGATAAGTCTGCGCCCAAACTACCTAATTTTGTATTTAAAAAGATAGAAAATGACACTTTGTTTTACAGCATTTTATATCAACTTAAAAACCATTTTAGCAATCTAAGTATCTATAAAACAACTTATTTTTTCCTCTCCCGAACAGTTTCAAACATAGAAATTAAATCAGTATAATTGCGCTGAATCTTCTTTATTTCATATAGATACAATATATTGATGTATACATTTAAAGAGAAACAAAGAAATATATAATTCTACAAACATTATAAAGAAAACTTGTAGATCTAATTCAAGATAGTATCTTATCAATATTGTAAAATGTTATAAATGCCAGGCATTAGGTAACAGATTCCTTTTCAGAAGTTATTTCATTACAATATCAAGGAAGTTCTCAAACATAAATCTAACATCGGTACCAATATGATTTATGTTTAGATCTACTTAGTAAGGAGCTGTCATGAAATTGTCATGTGCACAAGGGAAACAACTACTACTAATTTAATATTGATGTTCAATTAAGAGTTGTACCTCTTGACTTGAATTCTCTATAAATTGATATCATAAGGAAAAAATTAAAAAGACCGAAAGTCATAAAAGTGTTAAAGAGAAAAAGCAACAAACAAGGCAGTTGGTGCATTTATGAGTAGATCAAGCCGCCTAAATAAATTATCCCTTTTAACATTAGTTTGGATTAAACATATTTATTTTAGCTCGATTGCAACTTATATTAATCACTTTTGAGTCCGCTTCCTGAAACCAACCAGTACTGGTGCCATATGAGGAGACACGGTCGTGACCCAATCAGGGCTTGAACCCATGATCCACATGTTGAGAGGTACATCTCAACCACTAGGCCACCGCTCCCCTTTAACATTAGTCTTAATTAGGCAGCGAAGAAACATATCGCATTTTTACCAATCGTTGAAGTTTTATCTCATTTAAATTAATGCTAGTTTATAAAGGCCCAATATATGACAAATTGAACTTTGTGCCAAATAAATTGCACCTGTGAAAAATATTTGACTATTTAGAAATTTTATGCGAAATAATAAAATAGCCCTGTTTTCCCGTAAACAGGTGAAATATTTTCAACAGTAACGCTTTCCAGATTTTTATGTGAAATAAATTTACTCATCAGATATAATTCAAATAATTCATATCAACTTACATTTTCGATTGAAAATTGGTTCTTCTCTTACTACGTCCTAGAATAAAAGAAAAAGAAATCCAAAACTCCTATCGTTTCCGACATATCCCTCTCCCAAAATTCCGGCAATAAAGGTAACAGTAAAGTGCATGGAAAATCACTCGACCAAGGATCTTGAGCGCTCGGGGACATAATTGTATGTTTAACCACTGATCGATTCTCACAAACACTGATAATGACGTCATCAAAACGGTATTCGATTTCTTTTTAGCCATTTGATTAGATTATATGAAGGACCGTTGGCACATCATCACGTGACATGCGCGAAAAAAACCCAGATTTTTTTTTAGCATTAAGAAACATGAAAACAGGGAAATAGAGGTAAAATAAAATGTTGAAAGAGCCTAGGATCTTCAAGTTAATTAAAAGCAGTTATCAAAGTTTTGATTATTATCAAATCTACATTTTATGAAAACTATCGTGTAGTCAATATATTTCTGCAAATTTTGATACCAGACATGTTAATATTTTGCTTAAATAAGTTTACAAAATCTCTCTGTCAACAATTTCTTTTGCAACTCACTTTATATAAAATGATAACTCTGGGTGAGAGAATTATCTGAATTTTTTTCACACAAGCTAACTTAAGGTCTACTACATACCCTTTTATAAGACCTTTTACGAAGCGGTCCGTTGCTATGAAAAATCGACTGGAAGTAGGATTGTCTCGCGAAGGGCAAAAGAGCATCGCCCTACATAGAAAGTTAATAAATAATTTCGAGTTAGTCAAAGAGAAAAAGCATAAAATTATATAAAAGCCTTTTTAAAAATATACAAAAGATGCCTTATAGCATTGTGGCCAAGATTGCCATAAAAAGACATGGAAACAAAGATTCTTTAAGAATACCCCTTGTGATCACGGACTTGACATTAATATTATATTATTATTTAATGTCAAGTCCGTGATCACAAGGGGTATTCTTATCGCGAGACAATCCTACTTCCAGTAGGTCCAGTTTCGACCCCAAAGTGCGTTAAACAGGTACATATGCATTTTTTAACCGCTCTTTGGGGTCAGAGAAAATTAAGGTTCATATTTTTTAAATAACATATTGTAGTCAAAGCTAATGGTAAACAAAAATCAAGGTATTAAATAGACGCAAAACATGTGCTCTGAATTAAAGTAGAATCAATAGAGATTTAAATGGTCTTGATCAGTAAGTGAAGAACTTTCACCAAATAAATCACCAAATGAAGAACTTGTATCGATTATTAAGCTTTTTTTTCTCAAATTTTCCATTAAATTTAAAAGAATATACACATTTCATTAACGCTTAATGCATCATTTTCCCGTTCTTTATTTACACATTTTATAGAAATATGATAGTCTTAGCATAGACAAAGGTTTCAATTCTGGGAAATCTTAGTAAGACATTTCAGTAAAAAATGTGCTTGATAATATGTTGAAATAGCCAATTATTTAGCTAAATGTGACATTTAAGAAACTTGACTAGGTGTAGATGCGGCTTTAAGAAATAGTCCGTACAGGCAGATTATTTAAGTTTTTGTCCACCATGTCATATTTAGATGGGGGGGTTGTCCAGGGGGCTTTTGTCCGTATCCCCTTTAAAATCCTTCATGGGGTTGAGGAGATAAGGAGCAGACATAAAACCCAAGTCTTAATCCTTTGACCCGTAGGTGTGACCCCGATCTTGGGCCGGCACACCTGGCATATAAGTTCTGCACATTATCTGGATGTGCTAAAGAATTGATCCAAGTTTCATAAAAATCCTTCAAAGCTTTAAGCATTTTTTCAAAATCAGTGGAATATAAGGACCTATTTAGATCTTTTATTGTGCATTTTTGTAATACACCAGTCATTTGTACCCACTCCCTTGCCCCCGGGGGAGTGCGGATTAAAAAAGAATCGTGTTTTGATGTTTGCGTTGTTCCGGGGCATAAGGCAGGAATGTTATTATCTGAGTATCCCCGCAGGGCGAAGATTTTACCAGTGGTCGGCTTGGTTTAAAGTTAATGTCCGCCCGCTATTCTCAGGGGTTGGGGTTGAGTGAAGCATATTCATGGAATAATAACTTATCACCAATCAACAGCCCTTTCCAAATAGACACTAATATAATAGTATATAATAATAAAAAAACAATAATAAATAAAATACAAATGATTTATAAATGGGCCGAAAAGGTTCGGCCGCAACCAGACTTGCGCGGCCGACTGGGCCGATATTTCAAAAATGGGCCGAAATGTTACCAAACCACTGTGCTAGTTTTATACTCAACTATGGGTTGTTATGAGATGTGAAGGCTGTTTTGATTGGCTAGATATGTACGAAAAAAAATATGTACAAAAAACTAAAATAAAATATGTATGCAAAACTAAAAAAAATATGTATGCAAAACTGAAAAAAAATATGTATTCAAAACTTAAAAAAATGCAAATGTCACTTTTATACCACCGTAATTTTGTTATATGAACACAATTTTTAGTTATTTCAAGTGGTAAAATTGAAGAAACTTTTATCACTTAGGCATCCGCCTTTTTAAAATCTACCTCAAATATTTCAATGTCGCAGATCAAAAATAAGTCAGTACTCTGTATTTAAGCAGAACTCAGATGACACCTTTGGACCTCCGGAACCCAAAGTGCGTTGATATGTAGCATATTAACGCACTTTCGGGTCAATTTCTCGATTTTGACCCCAAAGTACGTTGGACCCCAAAGTGCGGTGCGAACTTTAACGCACTTTGGGGTCGGACCCCAAAGTGCGTTTGACCACAAAGTGATGTGTTAGAGGGCTATATGTTAATACAGTTACTCTGAATTCACATGTATCACACCATTGACTTACACATGTCACTATAGTAAATGAATTTCTTTTCTTTTCTTATATCTTATCTTATTTTATATGTGCGTCATTATGTGAATGTCGTTCCTAATTACGCTATAGGTAATGGGCTATAGGTAACAAGATTTGGAAAAACATAATATTGGTATACGTAAGTCACATTAGGGTGAAAGTATATCTAATCATTGATAGGTATGCTTAGAAGGGTGAAAGTGTTTCTGTTAAGTTACAATAATTATCATTGGAGACATTGTCTTCTTTATCTTTATCGAAAAGTATCTATAGTTGGGTGATAGTTAGCCTCTAATCTGACGAAAGCATTTACGTAAAAGAGATTTACGTATCCGTACAGGATTGAAAATAAAACGTACATCTTGATCAATTCATTTAGATCAACATTGTTCTTCCTTTCTTATATTACTAGGCCACTGATAAAGAATAGCCTGGCAACATAAAATTTTACAGTTCTAGAAATTAAAAAAAAATAAAAACGGCACATTGGGAAGTTCTTTATACAATTCTTGATATTAAAGCAGCACGCCTCCAGATTCACGCTTATTTTCATGACAATTTTGAAAATGTATTTGAATGTATAATATTGTGAAATAACCAAAAAGAAGCAATTTGCACATTATCAATGGCACTTACAACCCACGTAAGTTACCAAAAAGTTGTCAAGATATGCATAAATGGCTCTTGCTGCGTTGGTGGCGCGGTGGGAATATAGTTGTAAATATTGAAAATTCTGTCATCAACCGCACATAACATGTAAAATATTACTTGAATCTTGAATCATTTTACTTTTCCTAAAATCGTAGTACATATTTCTCAAGTTTGATTTTATTGATATATTTTGACTCATCTGGAGGCATGCAGTTTTAAAAAGTTATATAAAATGACAAAAAAAAAATCATAAAAGAACTTTTTGATTGTTTTATCGGGGGCCTAGAGGCCTGTCGGACTAAACTTTGACAGTTGTAGAAATGTTATAAAAAAATTAAATCGACATTTAATGAAGTTCTTAAGCAAATTCTCTCTATTACAAGGATATACAGACCTAAATGGTCGCAAAAATACTTCCTTTTTTTTAAACAAAAAAGCTGCCAGATAATAATTCTTATATCTCGCCATTATGAATTAAAAGGTTAAAGGATAGTTCTAAAATAAAATGTACAGGGTGGTTCTTTAATTTTCTAGTTAAATTGCTCAGATATCTAAGTTCGGTTTAACAATACTTTTTTTGCATTCAGATCTCATTACATTTTTCTAGTGAACATTTTATTTAAGTAAGAACTTATTGAGTTTATTTGACACAAGATCTAAGTTTTAAGATTTTGTCCGAAATAGCGAGAAAAATAGCAGAACTTATCAGGTACCCTTAGATTATGATGTTCAATAAGTATCTAATATATGATAATTGATGTGTTCAATTGATTTAATGTTTATATTTTATAATATTTATAATAATATATTTTATATATTTTTATATGTTTTTATTTTTTATATATTTTTGCATATTAATTATCTATGAAAAAAAATTGCCTAACCGAATGCGTAGATGTTGGTGTCAGAAATTGAGTTCACTTACCAAAAACATGACCGGTTTATTTAGAGACTCATACATCTTAAAGTGTTCCATTTTTCAAGATTAATAACCTTACAAGAAATTATGTACGTAATTATGTCATTGTTATGCAAGCTTTGCTAAGATTTCTCTATGGCATTGCATGGAAAACTAAGAACTAAAATATGCCACTTTACCAGGTTTACTTCGGCCGAGTTTATTTTGTTTTAAAGGTACGTCTTGTTACTTATGAATACTTTTCTGAACCGGGTCATTGACATAAGGGCCCCTTCTTCAAAACGAAGGTAAGAATAATCTGTCAATATATACATTTTTATGCAGTAATATTTGTAAGGTAGTTATGTTCGTGTAAAAGGCCACTCAATCTAATTTGTTGTTACTTATATGACTCCTCCTATTTGAACATCCGTACGACAAGTGTTTTCGTGTTTAACAGTGTCAAATTCTTATCATTAATTAAATATGTCGTTTTAAATTAGATATAACCCAAAGTTTCTCTGAAGTATTTAAATTGATTGATATTGTTAACTAATTTAAGAGAAGTTGAAATTGACTATCATATTTGTTATTGAATTAAGCAATACATAATAAACAAGGGCCAATTATCGTCAAATGATAAGAAATTGAAACTTCTACTTCCTTCAATATATGTATATAAAAGATAAACAAGGATTCGAACCGACGACCTGGTTTGTAGTGTCTTTGGTCTGTTCAAAGACACTTCAATGTTCCACGTTTTGTGGGAAGTGACCTGTTTTAAAGTGCTACGTTGTGTTTGTCAAGTTTTGTTTGTTTCCCTTTAGAAATGTTTAGCCAATAGTCTCTTTATCTAAGTTCATTTTATTTTCCCGTTTGATCGTCTTACTGCCTATGTATCGTGATGACTAAAGCCGTTTTTATTTGAAAAGGTCAATTGGTTCTACCAAGCAAATCTTTTTTCAAGAGATTGTCCCCAAACATATGCTTTAAGTGTACTGTGTGGCTGCATAGAATCAATCAGCATGTTACAACGCATGTGTATCGTTTAAGAAGGAAAAACGGGAGAACGATTGCTTTTTATTTTTTCAAAAATCTTTTAAATATCCGCGTCGTGAGCCAAAAAAAAAAAAATTTGAAAAAATGGTTTTGGCACATCTAGTTATTAGTATATTCTTAAAGTCATGATATCGCAGCAGTATCTGTGTGCTCACTTTTTCCTAGGTTAACCGTTTGTTACAGCACCTTGCGTTCGGCGGTTATCTCTTATATTGGTGTTATTGGGCGTGCTACCTTAACCGTTAGAGGGGGCCTGTGACCGTGCGGTCGGCCATTTAGCTGTCCATAAACTTGCCTGTGTCTTATTGGGACAGGGTTGCAAAAAGTCAACTTGCCGGCCGACGCCTTAAAGTGGCTAGTCGAAAGTTGAATAAGCAGTGTTTAATATGTACGTGAAGGTCCGTACATATCGCTTCATCGCCGCGTTGTCTTTGCTACATACCTCTAACACCCGGCTTTGTTGAAACAGACATGTAAGTCCCCCTGTCCTATCGTCCTTATGCTTAGCTCAGGCATTTTTATGGATTGCGATGTATATTATATTAGCAATATTTGCTAAGATTCCAATCCCCTTTTTGTTTTTTATCCCCCGCCGAAAAGGTGGCGGGGGATATAGTAATAGTCTCCGTCCATCCGTCCGTCCGTCCGACCTTCCGTCCGTCCTTCCGTCCGACATTTTTGTCCGGAGCATATCTCAAAAAGTATTTGAGTTATCAACTTGAAACGTCATAGGTGGATAGACCTCATTAAGGAGGAGTGCAGTGCACAAGAATGATAACTCTACCCTGTATAATTTTTGAGTTATTGCCCTTTGTTATTTTTCAAAATTAATTTTTGTCCAGAGCATAACTCAAAAAGCCCTTGAGATATCAACATGAAACTTCATAGGTGCATAGATCTCACTCAGGAGGTATGCAGTGCACAAGAATGATAACTCTTCCTTCATAATTGTTTAGTTATTGCCCTTTGTTATTTTTCATACTTAATTTTTCACCTGAGTGGAGCTAACTCAAAAAGTGTTTGAGATATCAACGTGGATAGATCTTATTGAGGAGGAATGCTGTGCGCAAGAATGATAACTCTTCCCTATACAATTTTTGAGTTATTGCCCTTTGTTCTTTTTCATACTATTTTGTCCGGAGCTTATCTCAAAAAGTATTTGAGGTATCAACTTGAAACTTCATAGGTGGATGGATCTCATTGAGGAGGAGTGCAGTGCACAAGAATGATAACTCTACCCTGCATAATGTTTAAGTTATTGCTCTTTTTATTTTTCAAAATTAATTTTTGTCCAGAGCATAACTCAAAAAGCCTTTGCGATATCAACATGAAACTTCATAGTTGGATAGATCTCACTCAGGAGGTGTGCAGTGCACAAGAATGATAACTCCACCTTCATAATTGTTAAGTTATTGCCCTTTGTTATTTTTCAAAATTAATTTTTCTCCAGAGCAAGACCCAAAAAAGCCCTTGAGATATCAACATGAATCTTCATAGGTGCATAGATCTAACTCAGGAGGTGTGCAGTGCCAAAGAATGATAACTCTACCTTTTATAATGTTTGAGTTATTGCCCTTTGTTATTTTTCATACTTATTTTTTCACCTGAGTGGAGCATAACTCAAAAGTGTTTGAGATGTCAACATGAAATGTCATAGGTGGATAGATCTTATTCAGGAGGAATGCTATGCACAAGAATGAAAAATCTTCCCTATATAATTTTATTGCCCTTTGTTCTTTTTCATACTATTTTGTCCAGAGCTTTTCTCAAAAAGTATTTGAGGTATCAACTTGAAACTTCATAGGTGGATTGATTTTACTGAGGAGGGGTGCAGCACACAAGAATGATAACCTACCCTGCATTATTTTTCAGTTATTCCCATTTGTTATTTTCAGCCATCCGTATTCACATAGGTTTCAAATCTGTAATCACTTCAGCCATCAGTTTTTATTACCAAAATACCTCTTAAAATGGAATTATTCTGCTCTACTTTATATACATTCTTCCAATGAGCAAACACATTCGGCGGGGGATGGCCATGTTGACATGGCTCTTGTTAAAACTTATTTTATTTTATTAAAAATGTATACATGAACTTCTCTCGCTTTTCCTTCATTTTCACTGATGCATATTTCAGTGTAGTCGAGATCAGACTCATATCCAATAAACATTTTACCGTTTCGGCGCAGGAGTTATGAAAATAATTAACAAATAACTACTTAGGAAAACCCAAGGTATCAACTGTAACAAATCTTTACATTTTCCTTTCACAACTACGCTCATACACTATTAAATCATTAGTGGCGAATTTCATTTCTTGAAATATTAAGTGGCCCTCAACACAAAAATGTTGTCGTCAAGAAGAAATATCTCATTGTTAAGAGATTTAATGGGAGCAATTTGCCCCGATTTCTCTTTAGCTTTGTTATTGTTTTACTCTTGTAAAATGCCACGCCGCTTTACATTCTTAATCGTTGACCTCGTAGCGGCAAGTCCAAGCAGAGTTTAGCACTTTCAGAGCTTATTATCATAGTTTACAGCATTTTGCGTTGCTATGTAGCTTTCCATGCATTTAGCTTCATATGTTTTCTCATTACAATTTTTATTTCATTTCATATTTTTTGACGATGATATTTGTTTTCACCAAAATGCACAATAAAGTCACGGCCTTATTCCAATCAATTTCTGTCACAATTGACTATTTATAAAGCAGTTATGTTTTCTCCTGGGAAATATAACCATTTGTATTAGAAGTGTTGCGCAGTTCCAGACGGTGCTATATCTGCTATGCAAAGATATGTGAATGAGGATCTTTGATAGCTTAGAAATGCTACTATTGTTTCTACATTCATACGTATCTGCTATATATGGTTTTGTTCATTTATAAAGAAATTGCGTCATCTTAGACCCCATATCTTCCAATGAAAGATACCTCAGCAATAACTAAAGTTCCGTCTGCTTTCGAACCTTGTCGCTGGAAAACTACTTAGTAGTAAGAAAACCCGTTAATAAATTCATTTTGCTAATTGTTATGAAAGTAAACATGGATCTTGGGGCATGCTGCTTTAACGGTATCACAACAATATGTTAAATGATGGAATTTAAAAATATTATGGCATTACATTTAATGATTTCTTTCTCTCAATATTATACTTTATGTGGTCATTCAACTGGAACTTTACTTTTACTGAAATTAGCCAATTTAGTCAGAATCATACAATTTTTATTCAGTTTTTACCTGACTATCATCCATTTCACGCTTCTTTCAACAACTTAAGATGTTAAATACTTAGAGCCACTTGTGACCAAAACTGGCATTTTCAATACACGAGTTTAACAGCAATAATGATTGTAAAATAAGACAAAATTATTTCAGTTTATTCAGTTTATTTCTTTTCCTTTAATCTTAAGTAAAGCAGGCCGGGATTTCAACAACTTCAAGTGTCTTACATACAAACATCCACTTAACACAACTACTGTCTCTTAATTACATACTCTTATTATTAAGTGTCCGTTAAGTTAAACAACGATACTCACGTGATGTAATATCTACCTTATTCTATTGACATTAAAGTGTTTATTCTGATTAATATCATGTATATTAGCCCCTAGATGTTACTATACATATGGATAAAGAGAAATACTTGGAAAAGCTCTTGACACTGGAAATAAAATAATCGAAAGAATAAATGTGATAATTAATTGTTTAATTACTTAAAGTAATTAAGCCCTGAAAGTGTTCCCTGTTGCCAGGACAATATATCAAGTGTCGTAAGAACAGATGAAATTAGATTTGTCAACTCATAAATTTCCTTGAAATTCTCTTTCTTATAGATTTAAAATACGATTGAGCGAGTGTCTGACAGCGGTTGAAGGTTACCCGCAAAAGTTGATCAGCGCAGTGGTTACTTGAAAAAATGAATTTAACTGCGGAATAACGTCATTATTGCGGTGGAAAACTAATAATTACTTCAGTAATTAGCATCGAATCGAGAAATTTGCTTAAAGAACAAGATACACAATACATTTAATATAAGGAAATTTACGGAATCATAAAGATAGGCCACAAAAAATCTTAAGAGGCGATGATTATCGCCTGTTTACTAGCGAAATTCTTTGGACGAAATAGGACATCGTACATATCCTATTTTCCAATTTTCAATTTTCTTCAGTGGCAATCCAACATAATTTCATACATAAATCAACCTTCTATAGAAAAAAAATATATCATGATATCAATTCACCATACCAAAGAAACAAAACAAAAAAAAAACAAAAAAAAACATTATAAAATATTTGGAACATGAACACTTTAATATAATCAATACACTTATACATTTGTATATAATTGACGGAGAAAAAATCCCAGAGAGAACTGAGAGACGGCATTAACTCAATTGTATCTACCTACCGACCGACTCACTCACTCACTCACTCACTCACTCACTCACTCACTCACTCACTCACTCACTCACTCACTCACTCACTCACTCACTCACTCACTCACTCACTCACTCACTCACTCACTCACTCACTCACTCACTCTCACTCACTCACCAACTCACTCACTCACTTACTCACTCACCAACTCACTCACTCACTCACTCACCCACCCATCGATCTATCAACTGAGTAACAAGCTCCATGTACTGTAAGATAAACTCTATATACATGCAGTTTTTCCTAAGAACTAATCAATGTAGCAACAGAAATAAATAAATGAAAAAATATGCATTCTATACATCAAATGAATTATAAACAAAATGTAATAGTTATAGTATATGAAACGAGGCAGTTTCGAGGATATAACACTGTCTGGGGCGACATCAAGGATGTTTCTGCTAAAAAAAATGGCGAGGCCGTCAGGGCCGAGACAATTGTTTTTTGCAAAACATCCCGAGATGTCACCCAGCCAGTGTTATATCCTTCGTAACTAACGAGTTTTCATATAGTATAATTGTTTTATCGCAATGGCATAATGTTTTCTTTTTGTTGTTGTTGTTTTGTTGTTTTTTTGTTTTGCAACAGAAATCAGCGAAATAAAAAATAAAAAAATATACATTAAAAATTTTTTTTTCTTTTTATTTTTTTTGCTACTGGGAATGTTCGTTACCCCCGCCCCATTGGATTGGAGCCTCTGTGAAAAAAAAACTACACTGATATATGCAAGATGCAAAAAAAAAAGACTCAACTGCTATATAAAGGCTCATTGAAAGTGTACTGAGTATAATGGGTTAGTAAGAACAAAGAAAACGTTCGAAAACCATGCGATAAATAATGGATAACAACTATAATAAAATTCAAATTATAACACAAGCAGAACGAATTGTAATTCACATTCTATAAAAATTGTTTTAGATAACCTAAGCATTCGTACCATTAAAAACACCAATTTTTTTAAAGCTGTAAAAACACTATATTTTGTTTTTTTAAAGTTCACTTCTAGTTTTGTTAGTAAAATGTGCATTTTCTTTTTCAAAAAAAAAAAAAAAAAACGACCCCGTGGAAATTATGAATGTTTTACGCGTATTTGTTATTTTCTTAATGGTTCATAAAACGTGATCTGATGGTAGATCATTGAGGGCTAGATTCGAGCGACATTGATGTACATCGGATCTTGTCTTTTGTTGTCGATGTAGGTGGATTGTTTGTCATTTCCGTTTGAAGGTCTTGTACCTTGACAAATAAAAAAAATTTATTATATAAAATTTAATAATTTACAGTTAAACCCCGGGAAACCAAAATTTGCCTTATCAAAATTCCGCAAAATAGTCAAAGGAAATTTTTAATTTCTCTTTAAAATTTTTTCCTTCTTTTTTTTGAAACAAAAACTTCGCGTGGGTTAAAAATTTTTGACTTACGGGAAAATTTCCTTTTTAGTCCGAAAAGGAGTTTAGGGGCCCCCGGTAAATTTTAAAGTCCAACATTTTTTTCCATCTAAAATTAGTCGAAGTGTGAAAATTATTTTTTTTAAAAAAAGGGCTGTTTTTTGTGCTCCTATAGAAAATTAAATTTTCATGAGTGCTTTTTTGAAAAACATGTGCTTTTTATTATTACTGACAAATTTTTAAACCAAAAAAAATTTGTTTTTGCAATTATGTCATTGCTAAGAATGTTTGTGTTTATGTTTCACTTTTTTTACGTGTATATAGTTTTACCATGTATTAAATTTTTAAATACAACTTTTTCTCTTAAATTTTAATTTAATTTAGATTTTCATTAATGAAAGGAATTGTGTCCTTATATTTTATTGAAAGGGGTTATGTAATATACTTAAATTATCAACCAAACCAACTGAAAATAGCATTCGGAAGATTTTTGTTCAATTCCCATAATACTCAAATTACAAGAGACAATACTTTATCAAAAATATTTTAAAAAAAAATTTATCAGAATATCATCAAAACATTCTAATTTAACTTTTTTTTATTTTTTTTAAAAAAACTTACTTTAAAACATTACAAAAAAGATTAAGCTTAATACACTTTAAACTATGTTTTACCTGTCGATCCTGCCTTTACATTATGACATTTCTTTTTCTTCTAAGCAGTCTAAAGTTTGTAACATCATAAATCATAGTTTTGGTAACCGTTATAATAATTAAAAAATTGATAGTGAAGAAAACTAGGAAATTTTAATTCATTATATTTTACCATTAATAGTTCATTTCCATACAAAAGCTAAAACTTTGTTATCTGGAAAACAAAATTCAGAATCTATATTGTAGGATGAGTTTTGCATTTTCTTATAATCTTACAGATATAATACTAATACTAATTTACTTGAAATATGTTAATCTTATTCCTTTTTATTATTTTTAAAACGTTTTAGTACAAAACATTGATATTTGGATTTTTTAAACAATAAATTCATAATTTTACATGTATATTGTAGCAATTACAACAGCAAATCATAAAAAAACAGACGGCCACAGACACTAAACTGTTAGCACGTGTACTTGCTTCTGGTTGATGATTTGTCAGTGGTCTGTAATATATTCAATACATGACCAAACATAGTTGAAACTAAAATAGTAAAATAGAATTATTTGAAAATCTTTAAAAATTTCAATTTCATAACATATTCAATATCAAAGGGGAAACCCAAAATATCAGTTTCTAAGAAAATACTCTTTAAATTGTTATAACATATTTAAACAAGTTAAAATAACTTGTTATTTTTGTAAAACTTTCGTAATGAAATGTTTTTTTTATATTTTGCTAAATTTTTCATTTTTTTTAAAATTTTACACTAACGAAGTTTTAAAAAAATTTCAATATCGTTGGTAATCCTTTTATATTATTACTCTTGATATAATTTTGATCTTAATGTTATGAAAATTTAGGGAACATATCTATACATACATTGTCATTTCACTGTATGCATTACTTCGATATATCCAAATCTATTCTTGAATATAAAGATAAGTGGCATTTCATTCATTAATTTAAATTTCATTTCATGGAAGTATGAAAACAAAACATTACATGCATATTTTTTTCATATTGAAATAATGTTTATGATATTTATGTCAACTAATGATAAATACAAACTATTCACGCGGAAAGGAAAAAAAATATTATTATTTTTTTTTTATATGCTGGTCTGCTGTTTTAAAAATGAAATACAGATACTCACTTCTTTGTTTCAAGTTTTGATTTTGACATCATCCTACTTTTAAAATGACAAATAAAAAATAACATTAAAAATATAACTGAAAAAAAATTGTATTCCCTTATTTCTTAGTATAACTTCTTATGAAGTAAAAATACCTGAAATGGCTGGGCAAGAATACGAGCATGCTCCATTACTTATGCTGCAACAGGGGCATTCATCTCTACACATGCCCTGACAAAGTAATCCCCATCGTCCAGATGGACATATACTACAGTATCCAGTCTCTTTGTTGCATTGAAGGCATTTGTTTGGACTTGCACAAAAAACTGACATTTGTTCCCCCAAAAACCTGGTTGCACACTATACATAAACCATTCCCTGAATGAGCATTGTTCCACATCTTGAGATGTTGCAGATACTGGAACAGTCGTTAACCCCAATTACCCTTTTTTTACAGTTAATGCAATATTTCCGGTATGCCTATTACATCCCCCGGACAAGACTTGCACACATTTTCACAAAAACTTTACCCCATGTATTAAAACTTGCAATTCATACATTCGGGCCGGCGCAATAATGACATTGTGAAGGAAAAACCACGACTTGTTTACATATTGTTTTTGACAGTATGGTTCCCCATAAATATATCTTTGCCCAAGAACCACATAAGCCATTGTTTCTTATTTCACAGCATTGAAACAATGCTGGTTGCAAGTCTTGTTACAGTTTGTTCACCCCAATTACTTAACTTTGGCATGAACTGCCAATAACCATCACTTTTTCCTACACGATGAAATACAAACAAAAACCCCGACCACAAGGGAAAATCTTCCCCACATGGTTTTCCCCAAAGTCCCAGACTTGCAGCTTACTAAACTTATCCCATTTCTACTATTGCAGCCTTGGGGAAAGAACAACCTTGGCTCAAGTATTATTACAACAATAAAAACCCCAAAGTCCTGGGCCTGCAATCAGCACACTGCCCATTTGACCTAATACAAGCTCGTTTGAGGAAACGTGTACAGCATGTTTTGTTACAATATCTCCGTCAGGTCCGGCCAATGCAATTGCCCAGAACAAAAACTTCTTCACATGAAGAATTCAAATAGCCTTTCTTACATGTCAAACATTTCACCTTTGTTAATTTGTCACATTGGTTTTTGCCAATTCGGAGAGCATGTTGTTGCCACAGAACCACCCCAGTAAACATCATTGCATATTGAACAACGCCCCAGTCGTTTTTGATGACATTTTTTTACAGTTGATATATTACACATATTTTCGCATGTTTTACCATACCAACCATAAGCACAGGAATAGCAACGTCCATCCTGCTGATTGCATTCTTTATGGGTACAATTTTCGGGACAATCTCTATTACAATAATCATCCCAATAACCGTATAAACAATACCAACATTTTCCATTTTTTTCATCACATCCATTTTGACAATTTGTTTCACATATTTCTCGGCAGTCAGTTCCCCATTTGCCCCTCGGACATGAACTGTCGACATGTTTGTCTAAGGAAAAGGAAAGTAAAGACAATTACCTACTATTATAAAAAGCCTAAGAACATAAACATCGAATTTTTAGCATTATATCAAATGAAGCACTTAAAATGAAAAAAAAAAACAAACATCAAAAGGCAGAAATAAACTGATAATAAACTTATATGACGTACTTAATCGAATTGGGATGGTTTTTCTAAACTTTATTTTTCTTTGAAGGCCATTTGTTATATGATAAAGCACATACTTTCGTACCTTTTACAACCGTATGGCATACCCCTGCTTATTTTTGACATAATCTAATAGCTTTTAGTTATGAAGGCACGGGTCTAACAGGGTGTTAATGTATTTTTACCCTGGGAATGTGAGTCATTTTCGGATGATTTAATTATTTTCAATAATCTGGAAAAATGGTTGTTTCAATAAATTCAGTAACTTTTGTCCTCTGACTATTATTGACATTTCTAACGAACTTTAGAAACACTAAAAAAATAAAGTATTAAAGTGTTAATCACTACGCATAATTCAAAGCAGATTAATATAAAATGCTTACAAGTTGTTAATTAATTGACAAACATAAACTTAAGAGAATTTTATTCATATTGTTACAAATATATAGAGGTATTTGTTTGTTTGTGTGTAAGATGAAATTTTATTTCATCGAGTGAGCTTTAAAAACAGTATTCTCACAAGTGGCCTAGCCTTGAGTGAGAATACTATGCAATGAAATTACATCTTACACAGCAAACAAACATTTTTTTATGCTTTAAAAGAAGTTAAAACAAAATTTCCATTGATATTAACTTTAATATTAAAATCTGTTTTCCCCACTGGTAGCCTCTATTTGTCGAATTTCTCATAAAATACAAGAAGTCTTGGGCTGAAAAAAGTT
>NW_026860967.1:0-31555 GCF_026571515.1 Ruditapes philippinarum
AAAGACTTGTGTTTTTGACCTTGACATTATACAATGTATGTTATTATTACAGGCGGCCAGTAGCAGTCAGGAGATAGAACTGGAAGATCAGGCAGTGCTTATTATACTCATCATTATTGCTGTTCTTATTTTCCTTGTCATCATTTTCTGCATCGTTGCATTCTTATGCATCCGTGCTGCGTAAGTATAGTATTATTTATATATTAAGGGGAGAACTTCTTTCCCCAGTAAAACTATAAACTTAAAGTGGTGATTTAATCGTTACTGTGTGTTATTAATCCTAGCAAAAGATTTTTTTCCTAGGAATGTTAAAAAAAGCAACATGTTCTATCAAATGATTTAGTCATACATGTCGTTAGCAGAGTAGTTATAAAAAGTTATTACTACATAATTTAGTACCACTTTCACCGATTTCATGTACATTTCTAATGCAAAATTGTAGCAAAATTGCCAGAAATATTGTTGACTTACAATAGTAGTTACACTTACACTATTATGAAGCTTTTACAAAACCTGAAAATAATGTATCTCTGAATTAAATGGGAGTCCATGGCTGAGTGGTTATGGTCATTGACTTCAAAACACTTGCCCCTCCCTGCTGTAGGTTCAAGCTGTGCTAATGTCTTCGAATTTTTCATGTGAGAAAGCTATCCAGCTAGCTTACCTTATAGAACTGAGACTTGTGGTTCTACTCAGATACCTGTTTGTGTCTGAAATGATGTACAGGTCACGGACCCCTGAGGTCTTCCTCCATCAGTAAACCTAGAAAGTCACCATATGACCTATACTGTGTTGGTGTGACATTAAACCCAACAACAAAACAAAATGAATGCAAAGACAAAAGTCAAACTGCTTAAACAAAGATCCAGGTTTGACAAATAAGATCATTATAGATGATAACTGATAAATTTAATTATTTTCAAATTTACTGGACTCTTTATATAATTTTCTTTTATAGCACAAGGTAAAATTTATAAAAAAGTCTCCCTTTAGAAAGTTTGATTTCACTCTTTTTTCCCCCAATCACCTTTGATTTATATTAACATGCATAAAATGACCCCATCATCTTTCTATCTTGTTCCAGTCTTATGGAGTGTTTATAAATCATAGAAATTTTATGAATGATAAATTTTTACCTGTTTGAATGTGTGTAGTGAGCTGCTTAGTGCTTTGAAGTTAAAATCATTGATTAAAGTTGGTAGAAAAAAAATTAATGTCATAATTATAATGTTGAGCCACCAGTTTATATATTATACACATAGTATTGAGTCAGGCTGTTCAGATTTGCAGATTATCTTGGTTGTATACTGGTTGCAAAGTAAAGTTTAATGGTTGCAAAGTGAAGTTTAAAAGTTGCAAAGCGAAGTTTAATGATTGCAAAGCGAAGTTTAATGGTTGCAAAGCGAAGTTTAATGGTTGCAAAGCTAAGTTTAATGGTTGCAAAGTGAAGTTTAATGGTTGCAGCGAAGTTTAATGGTTGCAAAGTGAAGTTTAATGGTTGCAAAGTGAAGTTTAATGGTTGCAAAGCTAAGTTTAATGGTTGCAAAGTGAAGTTTCATGGATGCAAAGTGAAGTTTAATGGTCGCAAAGTGAAGTTTAATGGTTGATAAATGTGCTACTATAATGTTGCTTGCATAATTTCTGTTGAGCAGTCAAATTATCACTCTGCATTTCTGCTTGCCCCTTGATACTTAAGGTTTAAATCTCAATATGCATTGTAGAGAGGAAAGCTTCATTAAGTATGTTCAGTTAAAGCAATGCATAAGGTCTTCATCAACCATTGTATTTACTTGAAAGTAGCCAATTTTTTACCTTCATTCTGCTGATGTGACTAAAAACAAACCAAAAGTAATACTCGGAGTTTACATGTATACCTTTTGCAATAGTGGCATACTAAGCTTGATTGAAAATTAATTGCTGATTAAAAAATCTTTGCAATGTAGTGAACCTGGCACATTTTGCTTGACTAAAAACATTACTTATAGTTTGTTGAAAAAAATATTGAATGTGTCTTATAATATTGTTTTGAAAAGCTTGCATACTTAGCTTTAAATCTTGATTGATTTGCTGAATTGATAAATTTGTTTAATTTTCTAATTCTGGTACTAAAAAAGAAACTTAAAAAATTAAATGAGCTTAAAACCTTTCTTCTTGTTTCTGAATTAAAACCCTATGTTGTTCTGCTAAACTAATAGCTTTCTTTGATTTGCTGTGTTAAAAAACAAACGTAACTTCTGGAATTGCTTCAAAGACTTGTTTAAAATGTAACCCTGATTAATCTGTTAAATTGATAATTCTGCTTCATTTTGACACCTGCTTGACTAAGATACTTAAAATGGTGTGTAACAGTTCTTGTTAATCTATGGAGTCAAAACTTTTGAATAATTGGTTGAATTGAAAACCTATATATAGTGGCTATAACTAAGTTAATTTAACATGATATAAGTTATTTCATTATAAACATGCATAAATATAGCAGTTTAATGTGAAATAATATTTCTGTATGGCTTTTATCATAAAAGTATGGTATGAATGTAGAACAGCTGAGTATTTGCTTTATGTATGTAACTATGAGAACAGAATGACATATTAACATAATTGATGTATAATTATTAAATATTTTCTCATTTTAGCAAACGTCAGAAGAAGGCCATGTTGTGTAAGTATACTTACGGATTTTATTAGCTCACCTGTCACAAAGTGACAGGGTGAGCTTTTGTGATCGCTTTTCGTCCGGCGTCGGGCCATCGTCCGTCCGTCGTCCGTCTGTCGTCCGTCCGTAAACTTTTACTTTAAATGACATCTCCTCATAAACCACTAAGCCAATTTCATCCAAACTTCACAGGAATGTTCCTTTGGTGGTCACCTTTAAAAATTGTTCAAAGAATTTAATTCCATGCAGAACTCTGGTTGCCATGGCAACCGAAAGAAAAAACTTTAAATATCTTCTTTTAAAAAACCATAAGAGCTAGAGCTTAGATATTTGGCATGAAACATCTTCTAGTGAGTGTCTACCAAGTTTGTTCAAATGAAAGCCCTAGGGTCAAAATTGGCCCCGCCCCGGGGGAGTCATTGATTTTCCCTATATGCATATAGTAAAAACTTAAAAAATCTTCTTTTAAAGAACTCAAAAAGCTATGGCTAAGATATTTAGAATCAAACATGTTCTAATAGGTGTCTACCAAGTTTGTTCAAATAAAAGCCCTGGGGTCAAAATTGGCCCCGCCCCAGGGGGTCATTGATTTTCCCTATATGCATATAGTAAAAACTTAAAAAATCTTCTTTTAAAGAACTCAAAAAGCTATGGCTAAGATATTTAGAATCAAACATGTTCTAATAGGTGTCTACCAAGTTTGTTCAAATAAAAGCCCTGGGGTCGAAATTGGCACCGCCCCGGGGGTCATTGATTTTCCTTATATGTGTATAGCAAAAACTTAAAAAATCTTCTTTGAAAAAACCCAAATAGCTGGAGTTAAGATATTAAGCATGAAACATCTTTTAGTGAGTGTCTACAAAGTTTGTTCAAATAAAAGACCTGGGGTCATTTAACCGTCAAAATTGGCCCCGCCCCGGGGGTCATTGATTTTCTTTATATGTGTATAGCAAAAACTTAAAATCTTCTTTGAAAAAAAACCCAAATAGCTAGAGTTTAGATATTAAGCATGAAACATCTTCTAGTAAGTGTCTACAAAGTTTGTTCAAATAAAAGCCCTGGCCCGGCCCCAGGGGTGTCATTGTTTTTAACTATATGTGTATAGTAAAAACTTAAAAAAAATCTTCTTTTAAAAAGCCCAATGAGCTAGAGCTTAGATGTTTAGCATGAAACATCTTCTTATGGGTGTCTACCAAGTTTGTGCAAATAAAAGCCCTTGGGTTAAATTGGCCCTGCAACGTTTGGGGGGGGGGGGGTTGGGGGGGCCTATATACAGGTGAGCGACCTCAGGGCCATCATGGCCCTCTTGTTTAATATTTTCATGGTTGTCTTTCCCTATCATTTTTTAAAACCCCTTTTTGGAGACTTAGACAACTGCTGCTAAACATGCCAGGTTATTGCTTACTGAGCCAATAAATGAGCCGCGTCACGACAAAACCAACATTATGGGTTTGCGACCAGCATGGATTCAGACCAGCCTGCGCATCCCCGCAGTCTGATCAGGATCCATGCTGTTCGCTTACAAATGGTATAACAAGTAGTGAAACTGATAGCGAACAGCATGGATCCTGATCAGACTGTGCAGATGCGCAGGCTGGTCTGGATCCATGCTGGTCGCAAACGCACTATGTTGGTTTTGTCGTGACGCGGCTCAAATATGATACTATTGGCGGGTTTCTACAATTTACTGTCCAAAAGAGACCGCAGACTGGAAGCAACCGGTGCCGTGATTAGTATATCCCTTATTTTAAACATCAGATATAATGATAATTTTGATCAGATTTGAATGACTTTTTTTTCATTTAACTTTTTTGTTTGTGTTACTTAATCTGTATTTTTGATAGTATTTTAAGAATAAAGTTGAATGATGACATTTTATGAATAAACAAAATGTTACTCATTTCAGTACACAAAACACATGCAACACCACCTCCCCAGATGATGATTGTAAGTTTATTTTAGTTTGTATTTTCACTACATAAAATATTGACTAAATTTTGTTGATGTAACTATCACACATTTAATATTGTCACTATATACTATTTACATGTACTCTTGTGATCGGTTTTCAGCTTTTCATAATAAAAATACATATGTTAGTTTATTGTTTTACCTTGCACTAATACTTGAACCAAAAGTGATAAGCTTTTACTGCAAGCATAGAACCAGAGTGTCAAGAACTTTTTGAAATCCCTAAAACTTAATCGGCATTTCAAAATTTAAAGCATGGCAAATCTGATTTACAAATTGAGATGGTTAAGAATTAAATCCATACACAGTTAATTTTTCTTCCATTGCTTTGGATTTGGCCATTGTTAAAGGGGTTTCATTTTCAAAATGGGAGTGGTTACTGTAAGAGAGCCATGTAAAACTACACAGATTCTTAGACTGACTTGTCCATTCTGTACTGGTATTATATGCAAGTCAATATGTTCACCACCATTTAAATGGGTAACTGTTATGTTTCAGGAACAAGAACCCGTTATTGTTGAACCGGTAATTTACGATAATCGTGCATTTGTTACTGAAGAGCAAAACATAGTGATCCAGGATGATTCACCAAGAGTAGTGCAGCCAGATCCTGTGCATGTGCAATATGCCGTCGTTCAGAAACGTTCACCATCTCCTCAGTACGTTGAAGAGACGACGTATTTCGAGGACGATCAAGACGCCATCGTTGTTGAATTGAAGGACGACGTTCCCAGACAGCAAGATGTTTATGACACTGAACCAGAGTATAGAATAGAAACTGAAGTTGTAACCGATCAAGAGCGAATGTAAAGATAAAATGCTACACTATAATATACATGTACGTAACTCAATAAAATGATGTCAATAATACAAACTATACAAATGTTAAAGACAGTGAGATGTTGTGACAGTTATCATGGTGTCATGACACAAGATATGATGTTTTGACATTAATATTGTTATTATGACACATTGCATGTTGATATGACACTGGGGATCATGTCGTGTCACTGAATATATTATATTGAAGCACTGAACTAAATTTTATGACTACTAATTGCCATCATGATATGTTTTATGACTATTGCCATCATGATATGTTAGTATAGACATTACTAGTTACATGTAACATATGATGCTAGACTACTTGTTTTGTATGAGTTTACATTTTTAGAACAAAGTAGTTGAAGTACCACTATCAATATTAAATAGGTTATTTTCTTCTTATAAGGCATTTACATTTTATAATTTTCTTCGTTGAATAAAATGCTAAAATACAGCAATGAATGTGATATGTATTTTGAATATGTTAAAGAATAAAATATACTTATATTTTTTTTGGCTTCAGGGAACAGTCTTCTGAAAATAGATTTGTATAAGACATTTACATTTTTCTCCTAATTGTGCATGATTTTCATGAGATTTAATCCATCTAAGTACAAACATTTTCTACAGGTACTCTGTTATTCTAAGAATAGTAGTTTGCAAATAAGTTATGTGATAGATAACCAATGTGCATTGCATCATTGTGTCAGCTAATATTATTTCTTTGAAGTAGAAGAAATTGCTGTTGTATTTTTTTTATAATTATAGAGATACACACAGTGGTTTAATCACGATCGTGTTCCATATTTGACTCAACATGTACAAATTGTAAATAATATATTGCTTGTATATATTTTATATTAGTGCTATACTAAATTTTATATCCGTTTCACAAGAAAATAATGTTCAAAGTTTACCCCATGAAGATCTCTCTATAAAGTTTTGGTAAAAATATTGAGAATTTATCTTTTACATATTGATGAATTGTCAACAGTTTGACAACATAAAATTCACCTTGATTTCTCCATTAAATAAACACAAATGTGTAATATAGTTGCCGTTTTTTGTTAAAGATTTAAAATGTTTAATATTTTAGAATGATGTTAGATATTTAAGAGCCATGTTGATTATTTTGTTAAATGAATTCCACATGTGATATTTCTGGAAAATTTAATGCAGTGAGTGAATGATTAAGTAAGACTTTTGTGCCCTGAAAAATACTCAAACTGTTTAGATTATGTTCTTCTATAAACTACATGATTATACAGTGTTCAAGAATAATACATTAATTACAACCCCCAAATAAAGAATATTTTTGATTTTTTTCTTTTTCAATTTTTTTTTAAATATGTTTACAGGGTTGCCATCTTTCAAGAAGAACTTCTATTTGAAAGGCCCTGTTAAACGATATTAATTGTAATCTCAATGAATTTCAGATAACAATAAATATTTGAATGTATATCTTAAGTTTATTTTATATGTACAAATAGTACATAGATGTTTTTTACTGTGCAGATATATATTTTTGCTGAATAAAATTAATAAAAAATCATTATTTGTAGTTTTTTAGCCATTTCCTGCTACCAGATAATGGCAGTTAAAAGTAGCATATTATGTTCACATATACAATGTATACTACTCACAATTTGCTAATGGTCACTTTTTCTACAGTGTGTTACTTTTGTGTATTTGTAATAAATGTGAAAATTGATTAAAAGGAATTAAATATAATTAGTTAGGAATCGATTTTTATGAAAATAATAATAGTGTTCCTTGACGTGTGCCTGTTGCGGAAAGAGTGTGTTGAACGAAAATCAACATTTTGGAGATCACAAAGTGGAATAAAAAAATCTTGCAAATCAGGAAATGGTTAGCGTAGGGTGTTTAATACCGAGTATCGTGTCCGCGGGCATTAATTACGGCCTGACATCGCCGTCGCATGTTGCTGATGAGCCTGCGGACCTTGTGATGAGGAATCTGGGCCCATTCCTCTATGATTGCATGTCTTAGCTCCTGAATTGTTGTTGATTGAACATTGCGTGAATTAAGGAATGGCTTTATGCAGCATATCCCAAACATGCTCAATTGGATTTAAATCCAGTGACCTCGCTTGCCAATCCATGGGACTATAGTTGCCTCCTCAAGATATCGGTTTGTGATGTGGACTCTGTGTGCACGTGCGTTGTCATCTATAAGAATGAAATCGGGGCCGATTTCATTGACATACCTTACTACCGTCAGTGTACCGTTTTCAATGATGTGTAGGTCCGTTTTCCTCTGATCGCTTATTCCCGCCCACACCATGACTGAACCCCGCCAAAAAGGTCGTGTTCTGCAACGCATGCTGGAGCTAAGCGTTCATTTGGACTTCTCCACACCCTAGCCCGTCCGACCGTGAAGTCCACACAAAACCTTGACTCATCAGTGAAGAGGACCGGGGTCCAATCATTAACTGTCCATGTGACACGAGTCTGCGCCCATTGGAAACGCTATTGAATATGGCGTTGTGTCAAAGGAATGCGAATTGCTGGCCTCCGTGACCTCAACCCATCATCATGCAACCTGTTTCTAACAGTTTGTGTGCTTACACGCACACCAGTTGCATTCTGGAAGTCGTTACGTAAGGTCGTAGCGTTCGAGAACGCTAGTCATTTGAAATCGTTTCCACATCCTGGAGACAATGCTCTGGGACACCCCAAGGACATGGGCAACGTGCCTTTGTGAACGGCCAGCCTCCAACATCCCAATACCCCTATTCAACTCAACTCATCTTCACTAAGACGACGTCTAACCTGTTAATTTGCCAAAGTTTGTAAATTTCGGACACAGTTTTACAATAAAACGAGAGAAGTCTTGCTGCTTTTACACGTTTAAGTGAAAGCACATGGCCATAAAACACCAAATTTCAATCGGTATGCTTTTCCGCAAGGTGTAGTAGTATATAAAAAGGTAGCATGTCTTGTTGATTTCCTTTTAAACACATCTGTAATCGAAAAGGGAACCGACTGGTTAGCTCTGAATTGGTAGAGCGTTGGCCTGAACCGGGCGACCCAGGTGCGATTCCCGAACAGTACAGATCACTTTTCCTTGTGATTGATCATGCAATCCTTTCTACAATTATTAGCAATGTAACTCTGCTCTGGAATGTACAGAAGTTAACGGTTACTAGCGAAAGTGAAGGTAAACTGCTTGAAAGCATGTACAGGAACGATGCCGTGGTTGAAGTTTGCTCTGGTAAATTCAAAGTGGCTTGCGACCGTGATCTTGAGGGTAAACTACCAACACCAGATGAAATATCCAGGGCCTGTCTAATCAACGATACAACGATTTTGGAAATCTTATATGTTTTAGCCTGACTTATTTCGATATCATTTTTTAAGAAAAAAAGAGAATACATACATGTATCAAACTTGTTAACAACAAACGAAAATTATTTTGACCTCGATGGGTTTAAAATTGGGCAAGACATTACAAGTATAAACATGTATATTTATAATAAAATTCTTTTTCATTATATTCTAAAAACCCCCAAAAAATTTTTTGTCTTTTAGCCCCTAAAAGAACTTGTACAAGACATAAAGAAAATTATAAAATTAGCCTTGGCAGTTTTTGTACTTTTTTATTGATATTTTTTTATGCAGACCAGGGGTTTAAAATTTATTACGCCGTACATGAATATAGTAACTTTTCACAATTTTAATTTTAAAAATTTAAAATTTTAAAAATTTATTATATAAAATAAATATATATGGCATATTTTTGGCATTGTATTATTGTTTATCTTCTTTAAATGTAAAAAACTGAATAAAACGAATTTTCAAAAGCTATATTACGTTAAAAAATTTTGTTACTATAAATAAGTTGAAATGTTTTACAGGAAAGAATCTAATATAAGCTTTAAGCTTTCTACTCAATCCCGGTTGTATTTTATGTATTGGAATTTTGTTTGTAAATATGGAGGAGGAATAAATATTGTTTAAACCAAACTACTTCATTAATGAGATATTGAAAATTGTAAAGCGGACACACAGCATGAAAGTGTACTGAGTATGGGTAAGTAAGAACAAAGAAAACGTTCGAAACCATGAGATAACTTAAAATATGTTTTAGTATGACGTATGCAGGAATTACGAAATCTATCTACAAACATGTAGTTACGGTGTGGGTATGCGTCCACGCCTATCACGTGGTTATATTAGTCATATTTTATGGAACGCCTGGACTGTCTTATGTTAAGAATGAATGATATACCTGGGTTAAATTTTTTCTGTTGAGTCCGAGATACACAAAATGCTGGTGAAAATCCTAATGTGCTCATGTTATTGAAGTGCTTATGTTGTGTGCTGACTATTTTATTCAGTCAAGTGCTGACTGTATTTTATTCAGTCAAGTCAATGTATTGTCAGGTGCATAAGTCGTTATGTTCAGTTCTTAAAACAAACAGGCATGTGGTAACAAAATTATGTTAAGTTAAAAAGATATGTTGTAGGGTGTTACAGTTATTATGTTCGGTTATAATAATATGCTGCTTGGTGCTCTTCTCATCATGTTCAAACATGAAAAAACAGTTGAGTGGTACTATCATTTTGTTTGGCTGAGGCAGTGTATTATTGGGTGATACTTTATATATTTTCAGTTGCAATGACATGCTGTTGGGTGCTTTATTCCTTCTGTTCAGTCGTGAAATAGAACTGTTAAATGGTACAATCATTATCTTAAATGGTACTATCATTATCTTGTGTGCCGATTATATCTTCTTCAGTCAAGTCAATGTGGTGTTCGGTGCAAAGGTCGTTATGTTCAGTGGTTTTTTGGTACTATCATTATGTTCAGTTTAGATGATATACTGTTCGGTGCAGAGGTCATTATGTTCAATAGTGGACACAAACTGTTGTGTGATACCACAATTATGTTGGGTTCATTCGGATATTTTCGGGCAACAACATGGGAGCGACTAATTTCCGGCTAATGACCACTAAATTGCCAAAACAATTTTCTTCCCTGTAAATATCATCGGGGGCTTAAGAACGTTATTTTCATAATTTGGACTTTTAAATACCCAATGGGTATTTATTTAGTTTATTCATGACTATACTATGCTGTTACAGTCATAATGGGTACAGTATATAAAACTTAAAATATGGGTAAGGGTAGCCTGTTAAAGTCACACATGACCACCGTAAATAAAACTTAAAATTTATCTGTTTGGTAACCTATAAGAGTCACAAATGGACACGAAATTTAAAATATAAAACATCATATTCAAGTAAGGGAACCCTATCTGAGTCACACATGGCCACAGTATATGGAGCATATAAGAAGGGTAGCCTATTAAAGTCACATATGGCCACAGCATATTCAACTTAAAATATATGTGTTGGTAACCCATTTGAGTCACACATAACCACAATAAATGGAACATATTATTTAAATAAGGGAAACCTATTTGAGTCACACATGGCAACAGTATATGGAACATTAAATATAAGTAAGGGTAGCGCAATAAAGTCACACATACCCACATTATGAAGAACATTCTATATAAGTAAGGGAAACCTAATTGAGTCACACTAGGCCAAAATATATGGAACATTATGTTTAAGTAAGGGAAATCTATTTGAGTCACACATGACTAAAGTATATGGAACATTATATATAAGTAAGGGTAGCCTAATAAAATTAGACTCAAATACATTTCCCTGACTTAAACATTATGTCTAATATATTGTGGCCATGTGTGACTCAATTAGGTTTCACTTACTTATATAGAATTTTCTTTATACTTTTGCCATGTTTGACTTTATTAGGCTACCCTTACTTATATATAATGTTCCATTTACTGTGGTCATGTGTGTCTCAAATGGGGTTTCCATACCTATATTTAACGTTCCATATACTGTGGCCATGTGTGACTCAAATAGATTTGCCTTACTTGTATATTATGTTTCATATTTAAATTTCGTTTGATGTGTCCACTTGTGAGTCTAAAAAGTTACCAACACATATATTTTAAGTTTTATTTACGGTGGTCATGTGTGACTTGAACAGGCTACCCTTACCCATATTTTAAGTTTTATATACTGTGCCCATTATGACTGTAACAGTATAGTATAGTCATAAATTAACTTGATAAAATACCCATTGGGTATTAAATATGCCATACGATCTGTCCAATTTGTGGAAATAACGTTTTTTAGCTCCCGATGGTATTTACGGGGAAGAAAATTGTTTTGGCAATTTAGTGGTCATTAGCCTCGACGTGACCTATGGAAATTAGTTGCTCCCGCCCGCCATCTTGTTTGACGCGAAGATATCCGAATGAACCCAACATAATTGTATGACCACTCAGCGCATTGTCAAATGACTTGTGCACCGAACAGTATATAATCTGACCTGAACATAATGTCGGTATCACACAACAGTTTGTGTTCACTACTGGACATAATGACCTCTGCGCCGAACAGTAAATCATCTGAACTGAACATAATGACGGTATCATACAACAGTTTGTGTTCACTACTGAACATAATGACCTCTGCACCGAACAGTACATCGTCTGAACTGAAGATAATGACCTCTGCACCGAACAGTATATCATCTGAATTTAACATAACGACGGTATCTGACAACAGTTTGTGTTTACCACTGAACATAATGACCTCTGCATCGAACAGTATATCATCTGAACTGAACATAATGATAGTATCACACAACAGTTTGTGTTCACTACTGAACATAATGACCTCTGCACCGAACAGTATATCATCTGAACTGAACATAATAACGGTATTACACAACAGTTTGTGTTCACTACTGAACATAATGACTTCTGCACCGAACAGTATATCATCTGAACTGAACATAATAACGGTATCACACAACATTTTGTGTTCACTACTGAACATAATGACCTCTGCACCGATCAGTATATATCATCTGAACTGAACATAATGATAGTATCACACAACAGTTTGTGTTCACTACTGAACAAAATGACTCTGCACCGAACAGTACATCATCTGAACTGAACATAATGATAGTACTATTCAACAGTTCTATTTTACGACTGAATAGTCTGAATAAAGCACCCAACAGCATGTCATTGCAACTGAAAATAATAAAAGTATCACCCAATAATACACTGCCTCAGCCAAACAAAATGATAGTACCACTCAACAGTTTAATTTCATGGTTGAACATGATGAGAAGAGCTATTTTAACCGAACATAACAACTGTCACACCCTACAACATATCTTTTTAACTCAACATAATTGTTTTACCACATGCCTGTTTGTTTTAAGAACTGAACATAACGACTAATGCACCCGACAATACATTGACTTGACTGAATAAAATGTAATCAGCACACAACATTACACTTCAATAACTGAGCGCATTTGGATTTCCACCCAGTATATTGGGACTTTGACCTAGCATATTGTATATCGGACTCAACAGAATGACATTTAACCATGTATATCAGTCATTATACACATAAGACAGTCCAGGCGTTCCATAATATTTGAGTCATGATATATGAACACGGTTACCAAATAAGTCAATTTCGTAAGGTAAACTCTATCTGACGTGGATAGGAAACCAAGGTAACCGCCACGTCAGAATTACGCAGTTAACATTTTCAAACTTTCTTGGTTATTTCGTCAGCCACTGTATGGCTTTTCTCTGAGCAAGCGAGATGGGGATTGGTAGAAACACTTTGATACTTTTAGAAAACTTTAGAAATTACTTTGATAATTAAATTAAAGAAATGCTTGTATATAAAAGAACTTTATCAAAAGAGATTATCATTATGTTATTGAAAATGATCTATGTAATAAAAAATTAGACTAGACTTTGACTTTATTTTTTTGTGGACCAGATAGTTATAATTCACTGGACTGCGTAACAATACATTTATGCCCATCATTTTAAAAAGTATATAAAATTTTGTTTTGATTTTATTAAAGTATATTCCGTAATGCATCAAAAGCTAGAATTTGTATTTTAGCACGAATTTCCGTTTCCACACCCAGATTTACATATTGGATATATTCTATCCTATATAGTAAAGTTTTCGTGTCTTCCTGTCTCAAGCTGTATAGGCACAAAACGACATCATAATTTTGCATAAACTGGTTTTTGTTTGGTAGATATAGGAATACTTACATACCTTTCCTTTTCAAACTTGTCTTTAAACAAGTGATTAGTACGTAATTATATCCAAATCACCCATATGACTTGAAACTTGGTTTTTCCATGCATCAATATACAAAGACATATTACTATTTGCTACCTTATAACAGAATTTCTTGGCAGATATCAAAGTACAGTTACTACATTGTCCAAATTTAAAGGTAAGCAGCCAATTTTTACACCTGTTACTAGATTATTTTTGTAACAATAGTCATGGATTTCAAAATTCAATCTTTATATGTCAATTTATGAGTTCTGTGCTATTGCTTAGCAATAGCAACTCATTGCTTCACATACGGTGGTTACACGCCAAGTTCACCTTAGAGTGCCGCAGTCGTGGCATATTTCACAAAATCCTAATAAAAAAGCAAAGCACGGTTCTGTGCAGTATTTAAGCAATAATCGGACTTTGCACCACAAAAAGATGCATCATATGAGATAACAATACCTGAAAGGTATACCAACAAGATATTTTGATTACGCTTTCAAGACCTCATGAGCAAGACCAGCACTTTTTGCAACACACTTTGCCGTTTTCCCGAAATCTAGATGCTCAACAGAACCGGGTCACAGTGCGAATCGTTTTTATCTAGAAATGTGTCCATAGGACACGGGTGCCCCACACTCTACCGATTTGTCAATCTTATGTCTCTTGTTCAAATATTTTTTTGGCTACATGTTCCGAAGTTGAAAACAAAAAATCTTTTATTAAGTAAAGGGCAAATACTACAAATACTGAATAAATCCACAAGAAAACCCCAAGGTGCATAAGTACACATGCTGACCAATATTCTTGTAAACTTTCAGGCCTACAGGTCAAATACATTTTGAGTTACGTGCAACACAAGTTGAATATTGTAAATTTTTACTAAGTCAAGGGCTATAACTCTAAAAATATCCACATGAAAATACCCAGGTGCACATTTACACATGCTGAGCAACATTCCTGTAAAGTTTCATAACTCGAGGTCAAATACCTTTTTAATTACGTGCGACACAAGTTGAAAATTGGAAATTTTTACTAACTCAAGGGCAGTAACTCTAAAAATGCTAAATATTTTCACACAAAAATACCCATGACTCTAGGTCAAATCGCCCCATTAAAGCAAAAAGGTACCAAGCGACATTTTGGCCAAAAATGACTTTTTACCATTTTCCATTATGTTTTAATGTTATCTTTAATCTGTAGAAATATCTCTGTAGTATCATGTTTATTTACAGACATATAAGGTTATGTAAAAAGGTACAATGTCAATATTTTCCCATTTAGTAATGCAAAAAGGTACCATATGTATACCAGTTTGAGCAAAAAGGTACCAAGTGTCATATAGTACCTTTTTGCATTGAATGACTATATAAGTTTTGAGCAATAATTTTAATGCAAAAAGGAACCATGTGTCACATGGTCCCTTTATGCACACACAGAATTTACGACCCTTAAGATTATTTTATATATTAAATTGTTTGCTTGGTACCTTTTAGCTTTTTAGCTTTTTAATGAATACATAATTTAGATGTTTGTAAGGACACCAAATATAACAATATATCCCAGATTATTGTTTCTGTTTTAAATTGAGGAATGATAACAGTGTGAAGATAATGATAGTGTATAAATGACTTCTTCACAAAAACGTGGACGTTAAAAGAAAAGTAATTGACTAAACTCGTGTCAACACGATACATGGGTTATATGGAAGGAGAAGTATGACAGGGAAGCGTACATCTGCAAATAAACTAGATTATGATATAGTTAAATTGGTGAAACAGCATAAAGAGTAATTTCCTAAAATGAAATCTCATTATACAAGAAAAAAAAACCTGAAAATAACTGAATACCTATCTTATGACTATGACTTAAACATTAAAAAAGATGTGGAATCTGTAAACTATTGAATGTGAAACGAAGGAAATGAAACCTGTTAAGCAACATACGTATAGGAAGGCAGCAGGCACACTAGATGGCACGATCAAGGAACAATATATTGAACATCAAAAACAGAAAGAAAATTCAAAAGAAGTTAAGGTTTAGAATAAAGTTGGGCAAAAGGTGACACATGCGTTTATGTTGCATGTTTTGATCTCAAGGCCGTTGTAACAACATCTTGCTCATTAGTGAGTGAGCTTTACTATTCAAGAAAACTTTTGCAACACAACTTCTTTTCCTATCCTTAAAGATCGTTCAGCACGACATTATTGTTGTGCTTGTAGCATTTTAGTTCTATCTATTCGGCATCTTTCTTGTTGGGTGGTTCCAGTATTCCTCACTTGAAAACTGTTGAATCACCCGTAGGATATGAGGCCTGCTTTTTAATTTTGTCTTTTGACGTTATATCTGTGATATGCAGGCTTCATAACCTCTGATCCCCTTTCAAAATTCCATTTTATTTATTTCAGGCCATTGTTTTCTCGTTTAGGGCACATGCCTTTTTTTACTTGGGGACCATATACCGCTTTTCATGGAATGGCACAAACTTGTCACATTGAAGGTTCCATGATAACCGCCATGTGAACACATCTGCGGATGTTTCAGAATTCTAAATTTTACCAGTTCATGTTAAATGTTGAATTCTGCTAAAGCCAGTGCTAGGGGGCGTGGGCGGTAGTTTGCACTTGACAGTACCATCCATGATTAGGCTCAATCAAACCGAGCCTGCAACATTTTCAATTTTGTCGCGTTGGGCTTTCTTTAGGGATTCCTATTTCACTCTATTTTGACAGTATATTCCTTATGAGACAAAAATGTTGTATGTCATGTATGGGATAAAACAAACTGCAAAGAGAGGCATGTGAAATAGCTCTCTGCTTAATAAAAGCCCTTTTTTATTATGCCAGAGTGGTGATGTCATTAAGTCATTATTTTTCAGATTCATCAGATTCATACGGGGGACAAAACAGAAATTAATTCGTAGCTGCGTGTCTTCTTCAAGCTCCAAATTTAAGATTGATCATCACAAATTTCTTGTATCGGGTCACACACAGACGGAGTGACAACTTGACTCTTGAAGGGGCAAACAAACAATTCCTGTATAATTATGTATCATTCAGTTGCAATCTCTTATATCACTGGCCAGAAAATCACAGCCAAACATTGCTGTGCCAATGAAATATAACCATGTTTTTTATTTCAAATACTTCATTAAAAACAGTGTCCGAGACTCAAAACATCCATTGACAGACAAAAAGTAAACTGGCGACAGGTGAAATGGATGCAGGTACCAAAGGAAAGCCCAAAGTCAGTATTTGTAAATAACAGCTTCAATGCAGAAGATTTTATGGAAATAGAAGTTCAAAATACAGAATCTAGACAGAAAGAAAGTATCAGTGGACAAATGGTGAACAAGATATGAAGTGATGATACCAAAACCGCCAGTTTCTATTCAAAAGAAAAATGACTTGGTAACTTTGTGTGCAAAGATAATTATCCAAAAAGAGTTCCATAATTATAATGCCACTTAACAAAAATACAGGAATGAAAAGGGTTATGTCACGATGGAATTGGATGGGAATGATTCTGAATTTGACTAACAATGTAAGATATTTTGACATAGGCATTGAGATTGATCACAGAAGAAGACTTTCAAAACATGCAATGTGATAGTTGTATCAGACATTTACTGAAAACACAAGAATTTCATATTTTTATTTGCATCATTGTAGAATAAAACTGTAACTAAATGATGCTTTTTGTTAATATTGTTGGGACAAAAAGGTACCAACTGCCGTATGGTACCTTTTTTTGATATATTCGACAGCAAATGTAAAAAATCATACAATGCAAAAAGGGGCCAAGCGATCATATGGTACCTTCTTGCATTTGTCAGTCAAAATATTTATCAGTGCAAAAAGGAACCATTGCGTTTAATTGATTAATTATCACTCATTAGTAACATGTAAGCTTTCCAACTTTTTGAGCATGTACATTCAAATATTATCTAAATATATGTGAAGTTTCTTTGCCATGCTGTAAAAACCTGATTTGATATTGAACTTCAAATCTTTCAACGCGATTTTCTCGAAAACATGAAAATGTCACTTGGTACCTTTTTGCTTTAATGGGGCGAAATATTATTTGAGTTACGTGCGACACAAGTTAAAAATTTGAAATTTTTACTAAGTCAAGGGCAATAACTTCAAAAATACTAAAAATATCCAGCAAAAATACCCAGGTGCACAACCACACATGCTGAGCAACATTCTTGTAAGGTTTCATAACTCTAGGTCAAATACTTATTGAGTTACGTGCGACACAATTATAAATGATAAAATTGAAAATTTTTACTAAGTCAAGGGCAATTACTCTAAAAATTCTAAATATATCCACACAAAAATACCCAGGTGCACGACTACACACGCTAACCAACATTCCAGTAAGGTTTCATGACTCTAGGTCAAATATGTTTCGAGTTACATGCGACACAAGTTGAAAATTGGAAATTTTTACTAAGTCAACGGCAATAACTCTAAAATGCTAAATATATCCACATAAAAATACCCAGGTGCACAATTTCACATGCTGAGCAACATTCTTGTAAGGTTTCATAACTCTAGGTCAAATACTTTTTTAGTTACGTGCGACACAAGTTGAAAATTGGAAATTTTTACTAATTCAAGGGCAATAACTCTAAATATATCCACATGGAAATACCCAGGTGCACAACTACACATGCTGAGCAACATTCCTGTAAGGTTTTATGACTCTAGGTCAAATATTTTTTGAGTTACGTGCGGCACAAGTTAAAAATTGGAAATTTTTACTAAGTAAAAAAACTAAAAATATCCATCGAAAAACCCAGGTGCACAACTTCACATGCTGAGCAACATTCTTGTAAGGTTTCATGACTCTAGGTCAAACACTGTTTGAGTTACGTGCGACACAAGATAAAAATTGGAAGTTATTACTAAGTCAAGGGCAATAACTCTAAAAATACTAAATATATCCACACAAAAATACTCAGGTGCACAACTACACACGCTATTCAACATTCCAGTAAGGTTTCATGACACTAGGTAAAATATTTTTCGAGTTACATGCGACACAAGTTGAAAATTGGAAATTTTTACTAAGTCAACGGTAATAACTCTCAAATACTAAATATATCCACATAAAAATACCCAGGTGCACAACTTCACATGCTGAGCAACATTCTTGTAAGGTTTCATAACTCTAGGTCAAATACTTTTTCAGTTACGTGCGACACAAGTTAAAAATTGGAAATTTTTACTAAGTAAAAAAACTAAAAATATCCAACGAAAAACCCAGGTGCACAACTACACATGCTGAGCAACATTCTTGTAAGGTTTCATGACTCTAGGTCAAACACTGTTTGAGTTACGTGCGACACAAGATAAAAATTGGAAGTTATTACTAAGTCAAGGGCAATTACTCTAAAAATACTAAATATATCCACACAAAAATACCCAGGTGCACAACTACACACGCTATTCAACATTCCAGTAAAGTTTCATGACTCTAGGTAAAATATTTTTCGAGTTACATGCGACACAAGTTGAAAATTGGAAATTTTTACTAAGTCAACGGCAATAACTCTAAAATATTAAATATATCCACATAAAAATACCCAGGTGCACAACTTCACATGCTGAGCAACATTCTTGTAAGGTTTCATTACTCTAGGTCAAATACTTTTTCAGTTACGTGCGACACAAGTTGAAAATTGGAAATTTTTACTAATTCAAGGGCAATAACTCTAAAAATGCTAAATATATCCACATGAAAATACCCAGGTGCACAACTAATCATGCTGAGCAACATTCCAGTAAGGTTTCATGACTCTAGGTCAAATATTTTTTGAGTTACGTGCGACACAAGTTAAAAATTGGAAATTTTTACTAAGTAAAAAAACTAAAAATATCCAACGAAAAACCCAGGTGCACAACTACACATGCTGAGCAACATTCTTGTAAGGTTTCATGACTCTAGGTCAAACACTGTTTGAGTTACGTGCGACACAAGATAAAAATTGGAAGTTGTTACTATAAGTCAAGCGCAATAACTCTAACAAGAGCGATCAGTAATCACATGTGTCGCCTCATGATGGCCAATTTCATGTTGGGACAAATTTTGTGACAGACGAACAGACAGACGGACAGTGCACAACTATACTTGGTACTGATCATTCCTGTAAAGTTTGGATAAAATTGCACCAGTAGTTTATGAGGAGTAGTCCGGACAAGCTTTTGCGTATCTGGCAACACAAAGAAAAAAACACCTTTTTATCAAAGGGCCATAACTCGGCCAAAAGTCATTCAACCGGAAAACTCGTGCAATATGCGCAAGGACTTGAGCTACAGATCAATCCTGTAAAATTTCATTGAAATTGCATTTGTGGTATAAGAGAAGTAGTCCGGACAAACTTTAAAATTAAAAATTATTAAAGGGCCATAACTCTGACAAAAAATCATTGAACCGGAAAATGCTGACAATATGCACAACTAGACTTGGTACTGATCATTCCTGTAAAGTTTGGATGAAATTGCACCAGTAGTTTATGAGGAGTAGTTCGGACAAGCTTTTGTGTACCTGGCAACACACAGAAAAAACACCTTTTTGTCAAAGGGCCATAACTCGGCCAAAAATCATTCAACCGGAAAACCCGTGCAATATGCGCAAGGACTTGAGCTACAGATCAATCCTGTAAAGTTTCATTGAAATTGCATTAGTGGTATAAGAGAAGTAGTCCGGACAAACTTTAAAATTAAAAATTATTAAAGGGCCATAACTCTGACAAAAATCATTGAACCGGAAAATGCTGACAATATGCACAACTAGACTTGGTACTGATCATTCCTGTAAAGTTTGGATGAAATTGCACCAGTAGTTTATGAGCAGTAGTCCGGACAAGTTTTGTGACGGACGGACGGACAGACGGACAGACAGACAGACGGACAGACAGACGACGGAGAAGTGATCCCTATATGTCGCCACTACTCCGTAGAGGCGACACAAAAATACTAAATATATCCACACAAAAATACCCAGGTGCACAACTACACACGCTATTCAACATTCCAGTAAAGTTTCATGACTCTAGGTCAAATATTTTTCGAGTTACATGCGACACAAGTTGAAAATTGGAAATTTTTACTAAGTCAAGGGCAATAACTTTAAAAATACTGAAAATATCCACATGAAAATTCCCAGGTGCACATTTTCACATGCTGATCAATATTCCTGTAAGGTTTCATGACTCTAGCTTAATTACTTTTTGAGCTACGTGTGACACAAAAAGGGAACGGACGGACGGACGGATGGACGGACGGACATCCGTACTTACAAAATGGTACTTATGTGACTTTTCCTTTTTGGCCATTTTTAGTCACACAAGGCTCAAGTAAAAACGGAATGAATAGGATCAAAGAGAATTTACTGTTACCCATTGTTCTCCAAGTCACACATGTACCTCTCCACGTGCATGTAGTGCAAACAAGGTGACCCTGTATTTTGGTAGTCTTTATTAGACACAGCATACACGTACCAACACATGTAGGGTGTTCATTCTTCATTTTGCATTGAAATATTGAGCATTTAAGATTGAATAATGTTGAATGCAAATGTTAGAGGGCATTTGTCAGAAACAGAGTTGTTGCGGGCAGTTGGTATGTTGGACCAGGGGGCTTGCCATTGTGAGGTTGGTGAGGTTTTTGGTGTGGGCAATACGGTTATCACCCGAGCCTTGGCAAGGTTCCAACAACATGGTTCACCTGTTCGACGACATAGTGGTGGCAGAACAAGGGTGACTACTGACGCATAGGATCGTTTTCTGGTCATCCAGACACGGAGAATAGGTTTTGCAAATGCAATTCAACTTTGTTCTAACCTTCAAAATGCTTCAGGGGTGCGTGTGCGTGCGTGTGTCAAGATCTCGCAGTCTAGAGACCACACTTCCCGCTCCGATATGATTGAGGCAAAGACCCTGTTGTTTGGTGCAGGATGGACTGGCGGCATGTCCACTTAACCGACGAGTCAATGTACTGCCTGGACTACACAGATAGCCGTGCTAGAAAATGGCAAAGGTAAGGACAGCAAACATTGCGGAACACGACCGCTATTGCGGCGGATCAATTATGGTCTGGGGTGGAATCAACTGGAATGAACGTACTGACCTCATTATCCTCGACAGAGACACATTGACTGCCTAGCGGTATCGAGATGAGATCCTCAACACCCAGGTAAGGTTGTGTGTTGGTGCAATTGGGAATGGGCTCATTTTGATGGATGATAATGCCCGCCCCCATACAGCCAATGTCGTCAAGAGTTCTTAGAAAGGAAGGGTATTACTTGGGCTGACCGGTCCGGCTCTTAATCCCATTGAGGATGTATGGAATGAACTACAGGTCAGTATTTCAGCCCGTCAGGTCCAGCCAAGAAGCACCCAGGAGCTTGGTGCCGCCCTTGTCGACGAGTGGAATACCATTCCACAAGCCGTCCTGAGAAACCTGATAGGGAGTATACTACGACGGTGCCAAGTTGTCATTGACAACACTGGGTCACATACTCGCTATTATAGCAAAATCAATTATTTGCAAAGGTTTTTGGGGGCAAAAATGAGTTTTTCACAAATTCCACCATATGCGTCTAAAACACAATTTCATTACAATCAAAACAAATCAACATGAAAATACATTACAAATGGTAACAAATTCCTTAATGATGTTTATAAATCACTATGTCATATACACTCAGAGACACTTATTACCCGACACTTACATTTTTCTGTAAAATAGGTTATTTGTGAACGGATTTTTTTTTCAAATTGGGACTTTACAAAATTCAACATATCAAAATTACTGCTTGGAATTATATTTACAATTCATCGATTTGAAAATAGAAACAATAGCAAAACAAATAGGCTACTGTAAAATGAAAATTCACAGAATGACTGTTAACATTGTAATACAATGAACAGTCTCTGAATCCCACTAAATCTGTATGTTAACCTGTTCTAACACTGTGTATGTCCTCCCAATTGGCTATAACAAAGTAAACACCTCTGCCTCACAGTTCTCTATTCCTAAACAAGAGCTTGCTCGAGTTCCAGCAAATTGCGAGGGGTTTCTGGTCGCTTTCTCACACGCCTGTTCAATTCAGCCGACAAGTGCGGTGTTTAGATCTGGTGATTTGGGACGCAGGGTTTGTTGGAACTCGAAGAAGCCCTTATTCAGGAATGGAGAAATATTCCCCAAGCCTTCACTACATCATAACCATGAGACAGGTGTTTACACTTTGTTATAGTCATGGGATGACACAGAAAGTATTAGAACTGGTTAAAATACATAATCAGTTGGATTCAGAGACTTTTTATTTTGTTACGAAATTTACAGCCATTGTGTGACTTTTCATTTTGCAGAAGCATATTTGTTTTGTTATTTTCTCTATTTTTTGTGAATGAATTGTTAATAAAATTCTTGGAAATAAGAATGATATGTTGAATTGTGTATGTTCAAAAGTTGAACAAAATCCGTATATAAATAACCAATTTACACCGAAAAATAAGTGTCGGGTTATAAGTGTCTCCGAGTGTAAAAGAACAGAAATAAATCTAATATTTGACTAGGTACAAAACTTCTCTTGGTGCTTAGAAAACTTTGAGTAGTATATACAAACTTACTCTACTAATACATGGGGTTGTAGTTGTTTTTAATCTCTGTAAAATTGTAATTACTTGTCAACTGTTTAACCAGACATATCCTACTGTTTTGGAAAAATAATTTCTTTATAGAAAATTTTCTTAATTTCTTTTGTATTGCATGGTTATTCAAAAAAAATACAAAGAGAAAAAAATATACGTAGACGTGTTTGATGTTTGTTAACCGGTAGTTTCTATGGTAAACCGATATTCAGAAACTGTAAAAATTGCCAACACTTCTTTTTATAAAATGATAAAAATGTACCAGACAGTTGAATATACAAGACAGTTGGGAATATACACAAACAAACAGGATCTTAGATAATAACCCCTTATCTTTTGATGATGTATGAAATAAAGAAATAAATGATCTGAAAATTTTTTACAAAATAAGTTTTCATCCAATTGTTACCAAAGAAAAAGAAATGAAGAAAACTAAACATGAATCCTGTAAATAAATTTCTTTCATGCGAATTTTTTATATTTATGATAATATAAGCTAAAGGTAAAATCAGCTAATAAAAAAGAAAAATATATTGACTTTTTAGGTTGTTTTTTTTAAATGGGCAGTCTCCATAGTAACCGGGCATTGCCAAATTTTCAGAATAAGCACTTTTTTCTTTAAAAAAACAAATGAAATTGTAAACCAAATGCATTGTTACATACTCAACAAAACTTTTAAAAAACAAATTACTTTTATTCGATTTTATATGAAAAATCTGAACCATTTTTTTAATATGTTCTTCCCATAATTTTTTTTTTATATCTTTTTAATGAATTATCAAACAAAACAATATTGCAAAAGAAATAAAAGATATCTGAAAATTCCTTTTCAAATTTTGTATATTTTTATTCTATTCATCATTTTAAAAAAAAATGATATAACATTTTTTTTAACAAACCACAAGTTCGCAAATTTAACATATCTTTAGTCTTCAGTAAGAATTATTACTAAACCCAATTTTTAAAATTACCTTTCTAAACAGCAAACCACCTTGTCAATATTAATAAATGACAACAATAAATATGAATCAATTTCATGCAATGTTCACAAACATGATTAGAGATGGGTAAATGCTCAAAAAAAAGTTCAGTCATAAATAAACTGGGAACCCATTTTTCACCATCACTCATCCTATCACCAAGAATCTGAAAGGTGCTGAATTTACAGACAATTTTGTCTATTTTCTTGTCCATCCAGTTAACTTACATAAAACCTGTTCCTATTGCATATAAACAGTATTATATAGTTTACATCAACTCTTCTTTTCCCAAACATATATGTGTGTATTTTTATACTATGACAAACACATTTGTAAAGGGTATTCAGTAAATATATTGTATGTAAAACATTAACACACATCTTCAAGGACATTGTGAGTCACCTAAATTATTGAGCATTTCATTACAATCTCACAAGAATCTTGGGCACTAACATTTATTAAACTTTTGGAATTTTTTCTTTACAGAGAGGCAGAGTTTCAAAACAAAATCATTATTACAGTGTAAAAAAAAAGTTAACATAGTTCATTTGGAAAAAATCAAAAATTTTAAAATTATCACCTTTCAGTACACAATAAAATTTTTTTTAACCAAACCCACAAGTAGAAATTAAACCCGGGTTTTAGGGTTTCGGTGGGAAAAATATAAAGGGTTTAAAATTGTTCCCTGTCAGGCATTATTTGTGTCCCTACTTTACAGGGGTTTATTAAGACCTTTTTAAACTCCTTTTTCGTTTTTGTATTCTTGATGCAGCATGTTTTGAATAGAATTTTTCTGGAGATATATCAATTGATTTGTCTACCTATGCAACATCTGTTTTTGTCCACAAAAAATACTATACACTCTGTTTTGTTGGCTACTTGTTACAGAAAGATGGCAAACGCTATGGTGCTTTACATACAATCATATTATTGAAATACTCAACATATTTGGTAATATTTTATCAAAATCTTTATTAAACTTTAAAAAAATGAGCAAAGATCTGTCCTCATGATGTAAGTCCCGGTCATACGGCAAAGGACTTAGTTTGTATTTCTATGGATCAATTAGGTAACCACACCAAGAATCATTACAATGTCCATGTATATAATCCGAAAACATGCGGAAAATTTTAATACATTGCTTTTGCAAGCACTGCAGCAGATTCTTTCTGGGCTACTACATATCTGAAACATTTCTGAATAGATATTGAATGAGTTGTAAGGTACTTGTTCTTTTTGTTTTGTTTTTGTTTTTTGCATGGCATAAAGGCTATTGCTAAGATGTTTTCTTGTGCGATTCATATCTCTCCACTTAACAAATGAATGGTTTAGCGTCACTTAAAGCTCACTAGCGGTTGTTGTGTCATCATTCATTATCAACACATCCACTTGAATTACGTTTATATTTTGATAAATATTCATTACAACTTGGGCGGCAACATCTGGTCCTTGTGTGTGTATGGTATTATAAAACATTGGGAAACCATATTTTTGCCTTTGTTTGATGAATGTTATTGTGAAATTTATGTATCGATTTTTGTAAACGATTATTTCCTTGTACAAAAAATAGAACCAGCTAGCTTATGCCCAACGAAACTCTGTTGTCAGTGTTACAGAAATGCATGAATTTTTTTACCTTAACACATAAATTTTGATTTCTAACTGTAAAACGAATATATAGCTTAACTTGGCATAAACATGTACATGTAAAATGAATCATTGAATTACTTATAAATCTTACAATTATGCTTGTTAAGATAGTTTAAAATATATGGCAATAATATATCATTTTGATAGTTTATGTGTTCTAGTATATCTAACGTTACCAACAAAATTGTCATGATTTTACGATATCGGTTTCCCTGGGTTTGTTCCGAAAAAAAAACAAACAGAAAAAAAACGCAATAATGTAGAAAAATAACGTATAGGTCTGACTGGAACATGCTATTAAAACGTGTAAAACCTATAATTTGGGGGGCTTTCCAATGTTGCGCTTGTAAACGTAAATCATTTTGATTGGTTCGTCAATTTAAGTTGATGACCTTTAAGAAACAAGGATTGTAAAATTATTTTGATTTTAATGATGGAACAAACAGGTAATGCTAAGAATGTTTTCATTATAAACTGCTTATCAGGTATGAGAGAAATTATTTTTTTCACATCTTTTGTTTCTAAATTATTATCATTTGTTTTGTTCGTGCATATAAGTAACTTGTAAGTAAATATTTTATTAAAGTGGCATGTGCAAAGATAAATTATGATGACAATATACAGTTACATAAAGGCATGCACCCGGCCCATTTGGCCTATAAGTCACATAATACTTGTCAAAACAGTAAACATGAGAACAATAAGCGAATCAATGGTCATGAGTATAGTAAATATACTGTATACAACAGTACAAGTTAGAAATTTTATTCATTTTAGTATAATAATTATAGGATTGAATACCAATTTTAAATGTAACATTATGTTAATACATGTATATGGCTACTGGTAAATTTTCAACACCTGAATGTGACACATGTCAATTGATAGGAAAATACTCATGGTATCGCATTTGAATATTATCTTGTCATATACATGTAAGAATCGTTTTGTTTGGTGATTTTTGATTACAAAATAAATCCAGATCTTAGACAAAGGTAACAACGGTTTCGAAAACTAATTAATTTCCATATTAAGGGCATTGAATGCTTGAAATACATACAATTATTTTTTTGTCATAAAAATGTGTTTTTTATTGACAAACTGTCGTGCTTTACATTTCAAATTAAATATATGAAGGTCATATTCAACATAATCATCGAGGGTCTGTCTTAGGAATAGGAGTGCTAATACATATTAGTTTAGATAGTATTTTAGACAAATTTAAAGATCATTGACGACTTTAAATCATGTAAACTAATCTCTTTTGATCATGAAGGCAATGATGGAATGATAATAATTGAGCCGCGTCATGACAAAACCAAAATAATGAGTTTGCGACCAGCATGGATCCAGACCAGCCTGCGCATCCGCACAGTCTGATCAGGATCCATGCTGTTCGCTTACAGACCCTATAACAAGTAAAGAAACTGATAGTGAACAGCATGGATCCTGATCAGACTGCAAAGATGCGCAGACTGGTCTGGATCCATGCTGGTTGCAAACCCATTATGTTGGTTTTGTCGTGACGCGGCGGCTCATATAATGATAATATAATAATTACCAAGCAAACCTTGTAACTTGTATATATTTATCAATATTTGTATCATACTGTGCGAAATAACTTATATAAAGTATAAATGTCACGTTATCATTTTTATACAATAACGAAATATTTAATTATAAATAATATTAACATTTAATTCAGTCACTGTTAAAATTTTCCTGCGATTTCTGTTACTTCTCTATGTGACCACCGATCAAAAGTTTTTGAAATGCAACGCCGTCCCCTCGTGGGTCTGATAAGAATATGGATATATTGCATCAATCTTGCTGAACAGCAACAGTAGGTTCCCAAATGTTGAACAACATTTTCATTTGTAAATACCATACTTGGGACTTTTTCTTTTGTTGTCCTTTAAACTAAATACATGACATTAAGATAATTTTGGGAAAAAATTAGAAGAGAGTTGTGCCTAATATATTTACATTATTTCACTCTTCACAATTCCTTTATAACAAACGCGTTACAATTAATAGCTGGAGCCAACGGAAGTCGAACAATTCAAGCTCATAAGAGCAATCCTATTTCCCGTGCGTTATTTACTATACATTAAAGATATAAAAAAATATTTGTAATAAATTAATTTCTAAAATTATAAATGTGTCATTGTGACATGCCTCGTGACTTTTGTCACAAAGAAGAAAACCCCGGTGTTCATGTGTGTTCATAATTACTAAAATTTATATCGGTCCTTATTTGGTTATAATAGACAAAGCACCACATTGCGATTGATTTATATCATTATTGATTAAATTTTCTTTTCTTACAAACTTGTTCATATCATATGTGCGTATCTAAACAAAAGAATAAAGGAAAAATAATTATTTATAGATATATCTTTGCGTCAAAGAAATCTTTATACAGATAATTATATTACGCTTTATTATGACCTTGATATGCCTAGTTTACATTTGAACATAACATTTATCTTTTATTTTACCCTTTTTATGCACTCGTTTTTTGTAATACCGTACAATATCAATAACGATTAGGCAATATTTGGTATAATGAACATATATTAAAATAGCGAAAATAGACGTTGAAATGAATGTCCCTGGTTAATTTTTGTTCTAAGAGTACAATCAAAGCATAATGAATCCCGTTACCCATTAATCTATCTATATCTATGAAAACACAAAATAAGATTGTTGGCAAAAGACCGTGGAATAAGATTGGTTACCATTGGTCAAAAGGACAGCAGTTATGAACTCTAATGCTAAAAATTGAAATTAATTATTTAATATTTTTAAAATTTAGATAATTTTAAGTATATTACAACAAAAACATTGAGATCGTCAAGTATTACCATTTATACTAGTAATTTATTAATTTCATAATTGAATTGACAATATTTTAATTAAATGAATTATTTAACATAACTATACTGAAATTAAACCGATTATCTGAAAAGAAAAAATTCTTGTTTAAATTCAGACTAGCAAATTTGTTAATAACTTTGTTAAAGTGACATAATTGCCCAACCAAGGGTACTGTTGAAAGTGAAAATAGGTTTTCATTTTACCATAATACCATTCAATTGTTTAAGTTTCTGCACATGCACGATAAATAACCCAATGGCTCAAGAAAATATCTGTAAATATTCATCGGTATTTACCTGTAACGGTCAATTCACAAAGTTTAGGTTTTTTGAAGTTTTATCCTTAGCATTTTCCAATATCAACTGTTGGCCAAAAACTATTATGACAATCTTTTGAAATATTTAGTCAATTCAGATGAACTTGACAATTAAAAATTGAGTTTAATGTCACTTTATATTAGCAATGAAATGTGTTTGAATATGATAACAGGGAGTAAAACTAAATGATTTAAAGATACAGTGTACTTTCAAATAAAGAAACATTTTGAAATTGTACAGTATACACAATTTTTATCGAAAAATACAATCATTTTGTATCAGTGAATCAGGATCGATATATAAAATCAAATTAAAATTGCAATTAAAAAAAGAAAAGACAAAAATATCTTAATGTGAAACGATAATCAAGATTTTTTAAATAAAAAATAATGTCATAATTTTTTAAAATAATTTCTAAACAGTAATAATAATAATAATAATAATAATAATAATAATAATAATAATAATAATAATAATAATAATAAAAATGATAATAATAATAATAATAATAATAATAATAATAATAAACCATAAATTACTTACTACTGCTACTACTAACTTCTGCATTGAAAAAAATTGAATTGAACTACTAACTCTTGCTACTACATGTACTAAATACTACTGTTGTAATAATGATATTGATTAAGATTATTTTTATAATCACTCACTGCTTTTTGAAATAGCCAGATAAAATCCATTAAGTATTTTGATAGATCAATTAATATATGCATATACTATACTACTCCTATGGATGAGTTAAAATATTATTTTACTTTTTTTCATTCTATTTTTTACATGCAATTTTTTTTTCAAATTTCTAACCTGAAGTTCAATGTAATTTTACCGTAACAATATTATTTTGAAAAAATGTTTTTAACATTAATACATTAAAAAATAAACTGCTTTAAAATTATCCTAAGTAACATTATTAATCAATTGATCTAACTATGTCATTGTAAGATCTATTCGATTATAAATAAAGCGTGAATCAGGACTATTATTTTCAAACAGTGTTTAATGTAAGGGTTCAATAACACTTTAAAATCCCCCGCTGATTTGAGTCAATATACTGCTTTGTAAATGTATTTGTATTTAACAATTATGGCATTCGTAATTCGTATCGATATACTTTTTTAATAATCATTTTTCTTCGGTCCACTTATTTTTTTCAAAAAAGATAATTGATCATAGCATTAATTGTAGGGTTAAGTTGATTGAAATATGATTCAAATGAAGAACTAGATCATAAGGTCGGAAAGGGTTGTTCCAAAACTACTAAAATATCCTTGTTTAAGATAATTATTGCATTAGCAGTAGTGCTATCAATTAATCAATCAATCAATCAATCAATTAATCAGTCAATCAATCAATTAATCAATCAATCAATCATTATTGTAATTCTCTGGTGTCATTAATTACGTTTTATTTAAAGAGAAAAAGCTAAAAAATTGACTTTTTGGTATGTGGTTTACCCCCATCTTATGTTAAAATCCAATACCAGAAAACTACATATACCAAACTAAATTCAAAAGAAAATCAAATAAAAAAAGCTGTACTTACTCATGCATTGTATAGAAAAAGACCTGTCGCACAGAAAAACATGTGATTGCAAAAGCTTATTATTTCACTTTGTTGTTTTATTTGTTGTTATTCATTGTTTATTTGTTGTGTATTTGTTTCTTTATTTCATTTCATTTTTTCAAGGAAAAAGTAAAAATTTCGATTTACATATCATACAATATATATGATTTATTACACATATATATGTTATATATATATAACATCATTGTGTTATAGTTATTTTTACTCTGTAATTTTATATACGGTTATTTTGGTGGGAAGAGGAGCTATTCAATGATGAGCATAATTGTTCTTAGCTTAGAGGTATTGCTCTTTGTTTAAATTTACATGTAGTTATTACATATGTTAGTGGACATCTATTTAATTTTTTAATTGACATTTCAGCAGCCGTTTGAAAACAATCTGTAGGCAAATTTATCTTTCGATAAATTTTCTATTCACAAAATATCTTAAGAAAGTCGTTTAAAAGTGCAAAATATGTCATAAATTTATTATTTTACGATAGGTAAGTTACCATTTGTGAGTGTAAAATTTTCATTTTAAGAGTAAACTTTAACCTATCTTTTAATGTGCGTGAAGTTAGCCAGACAGCCGGAACAGCCGGAACATATTTTCGTTTAATCCGGTTGTTCCGGCTACTCCGGCTAGCCGGAATCCGGTTCTGGCTGAACAGGCTAGCCAGACATGATACAGTAAAACCTGTGCAAAAGACCATTCATTTATTTCATGATGTATATTCAAATTCCTAATCACATCGATATATCTGGTTCTTCAGGCTAGCCAGAATAACCGATATCAAGTGTACTTCAGATGAAAAAAAAATCAGATATATTCCTAAAAAATGAGCGTCTTCC